>NC_088925.1:56705000-56712500 GCF_038396675.1 Hydra vulgaris
ATAAAACACGTCAGAAAAAATATTTTTATAAACGGTAAGTGCTAACTATTATAATTTTCGTAATCACCTACCATGTAAAAGATTAAACAATATTATACAAAAAATACTAATATTGTTTTATAAAATTTAAAATATTCAATGTTTTTACAACTATTTTAAACTTTTATCAAAAAAATTATATAAGTTTTAAGCCGTAAAAAAACTAGACTAACTTTTTATTACTGCTTTTTATTACTACTAAGATTTTCTTAAGAAAGCATTAAAAAATCATTTGCGGGTAAAAAAAACATCTCAAATCTTTAAAAATATTTTAGTGAAATAAGTTAGTTTTGTATAAAACAATACTAAAAAGATAAATTTTAAAAAAAAAACATAGAAAATTTAATAATTTTTTCAAAAACCACGGTAGGTGCTTCTTCACGGTAGGGGGTGCCATGACCCTATACAACTTATATATTGTATAAATAACCTATATACAACTTGACTAGAATATAGTTACATGTACATATACAACATTTAATTATATATAAAATATATTTACATGATGTATATGTACATCTATATGTACATCTATAGTACATCTATATGTACATCTATATGTACATCTATATGTACATCTATATGTACATCTATATGTACATGGTTATTTACATAAACATCATTTTGAAAAAATATTATAAGTATAGATAATTTAAAAAGTCGATAATACAATTTATACTAAATATTCCGTATAACTAAATACAATAATGATTTAAAATACACTAACAGTCAATAGGTTGGGTTCATTAAATTTATTTCTTTTAGATAGTACCTGCATAAATTTGTTTGTCCCTTTTACTTTTTTTGTTTTTACCTCTTGCTACTTTTCTTCCTAACCTTCTTTGTGATCAGAGTTTCTTTTTTTAAAAAGATTTTTTTTTAATGATTCTATTGTTTTTTTCTTTCAGGCGCTCTTTGTGCAAACTGAAAATTACGATCAAATTTATTTGTAAATACAGACAGTGCATTTGTACTAGAAACATCAGACAGCTTTTTCAGATTTTCTTTTAAAACATTTTCCTTGTAGTATAGATTGACCACAATCTTTCCTGACCACAGTCTTTCTTGTTTATTATGTATAATGCAATGTTGACCACAATCTTTCTTGTTTATTACCCAGTGGGTATGATCGTCCGGGGGATGTCCATCGGACGTCATACGGACGTCTGAACGTCCCCCGAACGATGCATGCTCACTGAGTATGTATAGACTAAGAAATAATAAGGACAAAAAGTAAATTTGTTTTAAATAAAACTTACTCGAAATATTAACGAAAATAAGGAGATTATAAACAATTTATTTTAAAAATTAAATAAAAGGTTGTTTTTATGGGGAGATTCTTAAACAACATTTAAGTTAGTCGATGTATAATAAAATAAAATACATGCTGTAGTGGAGTAGTGGTAGAGCTCTCGCTTCACAAGCGAGAAGTTCGGAGTTCGATCCCCATCACGTCCCTGGTAGACAGAAAGTTAGAATTGTTATTCAAATAAAAATTTAGTAAAAAGTAATTAGTAAAAAATTTAACTATCATTTAATAAGTGTCTTTTAAATAATCTGTAAATCGTTTCTTATTAATAATTTACTATTCATTGTTTTAAATATTTTTAATATAAACTACTAAAATAATATTTTCATTTTCTGCTTCTATTAATTCCTAATGTTGAAAGCATTTTCAGGTGAAATCTTTTTTAGTTATTATTTTATTTGTTGTATTATATTCTGTATATATTGTATTTTATATTATTATATTAAAATGTTAAAAAAGGAAAAAAAACTATAAAATGTTATCAAAAAATTTGTGCATAACTGCCTATAAAAAAAAAAAGAATCCAGAAATGGAGGGCTAACCTTAGGCTACATTACTAGTATTTTACTTAAATTGCCTATCAAGAAAAGGAAAGAATCCAGAAATGGAGGGCTAACCTTAGGCGACATTACTAATACTTTACTCAAGTTGCCTATCAAGAAAAGGAAAGAATCCAGAAATGGAGGGCTAACCTTAGGCAATACGACAGTTTACTGATGGAGTGCAAAGTCCTATGGCTTACCTTCTCGTTGGTGCACTTCGTTAAGTGAATTAGACAAGTATTATGTCTAATTTATGAACTAAATAGCCAAGGCAACATTTTAAATAATTTTTCAATAAATAAATAACTAAAAACCATGAAAAGTAACTTTTACCAAGATTTTTTTTTTACCTTATAATTTGAAATATTTTATCTGAAATGATTTTAAAATTTTTTTACGGTTGTTTACGGACTTGATTTCTAACATGAGATATCAAAATCAACTTTGCTTATATTCCAACAGAAAATTATTTCTACTGAGTAAGATTAAAATAAAATGAAATTATTTTTGTCTTTTATAAGTAATTTATTGTATTTTGTAAATTTGAACATTATTACAATAAGTATAATAATTTTTACGCCTGTTATTCTTTCACGCCTGTCGTTATATAAAAATTTGTCGGAAACGAATCATCTTAGAGAAATCAAATGTTTTTAGACACATTCTTGAAATTTGTTATACTTATTGTTTATTGCTCTGACAACTTTTTAAATCTAGGGTGGTAAGTAAAGAAGGAAACCAATAAATCAGTCTTCGCTGAACGACGTACTAAAACATAGCGACTAAATAATAATGATAAATGTCATTGTTGGTAGTCTTCAAAATTTGCGATTTTTAATGAGTGAAGAATTTATATCTTTTAATGGGTTGAACCGTAAATTTAGAAAGGATTTATTTCTAAAAAAAAAATTTAACGACGTATTAAAGAAATGATACATACGGCATCCGTAGAATTAATTTTTAACTTCCCATAGAAAAAACAAAATGAAAAGTATTTCCACTCCCGAATAGGGGTGGTGTCACCTCTTCTTTCCCACTTTCTATAATGGCATTGAATTCAGCAATTTTAAATACAGTTAGAAGATTTCGACATTTTGAAGTCTGGAAATTTAAAGAATTCGTCTAGTTGGCAAATGTCGAAAAAGCGCCCTCCTCTTCCCCCCCTCCCCCCTCTTTCAAAAAAAGCTCTTTGCGCTAGTCCCGAACCCAGATTTGGCCACACAGTTAAAAATTCCTGGATCCGCGCCCGATATATATATATATATATATATATATATAGATATATATATATATATATATATATATATATATATATCTTCTATATATATATATATATATATATAAATATATATATATATATTTTTTCCCTCTGTAAGTTTGCCGTCAATACATATTTATAAATTTCGCATTTAAAATTTAACAATGGCTGGGGCAAGAAGAAGAAGCAATTTTCTTTTCACCAAGCCCCTAAATTTCCGTAAATAATATATTCACATCATGTACACACATTCGGTTATGCAAATATATGTCATTAAATAATATGCATAAAAATAAAAAAAATAAAAAATAAAAAAAAACTAAGCAATTCTGATATTAATATCGATATAAAAGATCACAAAAAAGTAGAAAGTTAAATAAAAAATGTTTCAAATAAATTTGAAAAATAAATAAAAATAAAATATTGTATAAGGAAATATATTATTAGGAGTTTATAAGAATTTAATAAAACATATGTACATTTTTGTATTGCAATAAAAATGAAAAGTAGAATAAATAACAACTCATAAACTTGAATTTTTTCCATATAACATGAAACCCCGTGGGCACGGTTCGTTTTTAAAATGTTTTTAAAGCGTTTTTCAGACGTTTTTATAAGGTTTAAACCTAATAAAAACGTCCAAAGAACGTTTTAAAAACCTTAAAAGTTTTACCTTATAAAGTATACCAATATTTTCAGAAGTTTTATTTTCGATTAAGTTTATATGATTTTTCCACGTGACATTTTCATTAAGGAGAACGCTAAGAAACTTCATTGTTTTTTCTCTTTTAATATTGTGTTTCCCAATGCTAACATTTGGAAGTTGTAAGGGAATTTTGTCACTTTGATGGAGGCGATGAAAAAAGGTATACTTAGTTTTGCTTAAGTCTACTGATAGCTTAGTAGTATTAAACCATTCAGTTATTTTCAAAAGTTCTTTGTTGACTGATTCAAATAGCGTTTTTATATCGCTATGGGAATAAAATAAATTAGTGTTGTCAGCAAATAAAATCGAGTTTAAAACATTAGAAGCTTTATTTAGGTCGTTGATGTAAATTAAAAACAAAAGCGGTCCTAATATGGATCCTTGTGGAACTCTCTCAATCTCTATGTCGATTTTTCCACCATCATACGAAACTGTTTTCTATTGGTCAGATAGTTTTGAAACCAAGCTATATAAGTAGTTCCATAATTTTCTAATTTTTTTAATAGAATAATATGATCGACAGTGTCGAAGGCGTTACTTATAAAAAATAATAAAAGTAGTAATAATAATAATAATAAGAATATATAATAAAAATACAAGATAACAAAATTAATACAAATTATAGTAATAGTAATTAATGAACGGAAACTTTCGGCTTCGGCCAAAACCGAAACCGAAATTTCTGCTTCAACAATTTTTTTACTTTTCCTGTTTCGGCCGAAATTTCGGTTCAAACCGCAACCGAAATGAACCGAAACTTTTAAAAGATTTTTTTTAAGTTTTAATATAGAGTGGGATCATGACAGTTTCTTTATTGTAATCGTTTGTTAGTAAATCAATTTTTAATTATAACAATTGTAAAAAATTTAATTGAAATCACGTTACATAATAGTTACATAAAAGATACTACTCTCAAATCATTCTTATAATGAATTAACATTTAAGTAAAGCAACCCAAACCAATAGTTTCATCAAAAGTTTCTCAGTGCTAAATTTTGCAATGGAAAATAATCGATAAAAAACTGGTTTATCGAATCATTTTACCGTGACAGTTAGTGATTTCAAATACGGAACTTGCAATTTGAAAATATCTCGTGGATCGCACAATCCAAAACTTCAATCACTTAGCGAACTTTCATCACATTTAAGAAGTAGTTTACTCTACATAATCTCTTAACTGATAAAGCAATACAACTACCGGCAGTCCTATAAATCTCAAAAATTGATTCAAACTTCAAAGAAAACTTTAAACAATCATTTTCAAATTTCGGCCGAAATTTCGGTTTCGGTTTCGGCTACGGCTTCACTGAACCGAAATTTCGGTACTTTCGGTTTCGGCTCAAATTTCGGTTTTGGTCTATCACTAATAGTAATAATAAGTATGTTTACAATAATTACTGTGAAGTAAAAATAAAAATAGTAATAGATATTAAAATGGTAGTTATGAGCATAAAACTATTTATAATAAGTTAATGATTTATTTGGATGGCGTCACTCATACAGAAATCTGATCAAAGGAATGACACCAGTGTTTAAATATAATAATATAGGTAATAATAAACAAATGACATACATTGAAACACATGGACCGTAAATACATAGATTAAATCACATAAGACATGCATTAAAAATAGACATGTAGAATGATGATAATTGTAGTAATAACGAAAAGAAAATTAAAAGAACATTTTGGTAGTAAGGATAATAATTTCTAAAAGTTAGAATAAAATGTTTTTTTAGAATTTTTTAAAATTGATTTAATATATATATATATATATATATATATATATATATATATATATATATATATATATATATATATATATATATAGAGAGAGAGAGAGAGAGAGAGAGAGAGAGAGAGAGAGATACATACATACATACATACATACATACATACATACATACATACATACATACATACATACATACATACATACATACATACATACATACATACATACATACATCATACATGTTAATTATATACTGTATTTGATTAAAGTGGTACCAGGGTAAAGGCATCTTCTTTAACAAAAAATTGACAACTATTAATAGACTTAAACTCTTTTCTATTAATGAACAAAAAATATATAAAACAGTACAAAAAATTTTTAATTTAGTTATGACGTCATTATTTATGCGCATAATTAGTGTTATTTAACCCCCAAAACTACCTATTCTCTTAACTATTATAACTAACTCAAAAATTGTCAAAATTGTTAAAAATTAGAACATGAATTCTTTAATGTATTTAGAATGTTGTCTATAAAACAGAATTTTTTAAAACATTTTTAATTTTACCAGGTTGACATTTAAACTTTAAGACATAAAAATTAAGGGAAGTTTGGGACCGAAACATGATAAAAATGAGTTTAAAAAAAAAATTAAAAAACTTTGCTTCATAGAAAACATTCCTAATATGTTCATCTTTAAACCTGCAAAATTTCAGCCCATTATCTATTTTCTATGGAAAGTTATTTTTTCTGAAAAATTAAGATTTAGCGAGAAAAAAAAAGTTGCAAAAAAGTAATATATTGTAATTATATGGTAACATAAACTTAAACATAAGCGTACAGCTTAATAAAATATTTAGGGTGAAGTAAAACGTCTAAGGCATTGTTTATTAAAAATTAGAAGTCAATTAGTTTTTGGTTTCGGAGATATCGGAGAAAAGGCGTTGCTAAGGTCGCTGCTAAGTTCTTTAAAAAAGGGCAAATTTGATTAAAATTAGGAAGATTTTTGACTTTTTGCAAAATGCATATTGAAATAGGTATATTTAAAAATTCAAAACATTTTTATTTTCAAAATTTTACCAAAAATAACCATTTTTTACCCTGGTAACACCTTAAGAATATAGTAAATAGTCAGATAATACAAAAAAAGTAATAGATGTGTCAGGAATGGCAAAGTATTTAAAGCATACCACAGTTATAATAAAGACGATCTGCAAAAGACTATTCATTTAGTGCAAAGCAAAAGTTTCTGAATCTTCAAAGAAAGAGATGAGTGTTTAGAGATTCTAAAAAATATGCGAAATGACAATTACAAAAAAGTCTTAAAAAACTCCCACACGTAAACAATGCAATGTATCAACAGAAAAAGGAATTAGTGCCAGGTAAACTTTGTTTCAAATATCTTCTGTTACTCTGAAGAAGGTGAAAACTAAAGAAAATCAAGCTTTGTATTAGAAAAAACATCATAAAATGTAACTGCTTTCTGCGACTATAGGAGAGCTGGCTCTAGAAAAGATTTTTTTGCATCCTCAAATAAAAGAGTAAGATTATCATCATTCAATAGCTAAAAGTCTTTGTAGAAGCTCAAAGCTGAAAACTTTTAAATGAACTAAAATATAATGAATGGGTGAAACTGTTATTGTAAAAATTATTTCTATAAAAATTGTTATCATTGAAGATTTTGAATGCAGCATCTATAGGGCAATTTTTTTTAAGGAAAATTATAGTGAAGAAGGAATAAGACTTATTTAGCCAAAAACATTTTTTTTTTTTTTGATTTTTAAACAAAAAATTATGATAGTTAAACAAACTCATCTAATTGATCTTTTTTTGTTAGATAAAGAAGATATAGAGTTTTTTTGAAAAAAGAAACAAACATTTCATTTTTCGAGTAAACCTTAAATTGTCAC
>NC_088925.1:56717500-56777500 GCF_038396675.1 Hydra vulgaris
TGTCCGCTGCAAAATGGCACTTGCCAACGAAATTCTGCCTGTGTGCTGTCACCTGTCAGCTGATTGCTTATGTCATGGCATGCTATGACTCCAGACTCCTGAACTGTTTGCTGTGGTAGTATAGTTCGTTTTGTTTTTAAGACAAGTAAAATTAGGAACACTTTTTAGCATTGTTCGATGTTGGTTGCAAATGTTTTGTCCAATACTGTATGTATGTATGTATGTATGTATGCATGCATGCTTGCATGTATGTATGTATGTATGTATGTATGTATGTATGTATGTATGTATGTATGTATATATATATATTATTAAAATTCAATAAATATACGGCTGCGTATAAACTTTTTATTGAAAAAAATACATTTGTTTTTTTTTTCAATATATATTATTCGATATTTCGCTGATCAATTATGATCAGCAAAATATCGAATAATAATAATAATATTGAAATAAAAACAAATGTATTTTTTCAAAAAAGTTTATACGCAGCCGTATTTATTAAATTTTAAAAACATTGTATATATATATATATATTTATATTATATATATATACATTATATATATATATATATATATATATATATATATATATATATATATATATATATATATATATATATATATATATATATATATACATATATATATATATATATATAAACATTATGGGTCCAAACCTTAGTAATAAAACAATAAAACTTTAAAGAAATTTAAAAGGTTTTTTGTGCCATGCCAAAGTGATTATTTAAATAAAGTGTACATTTAACTACATTTTTATAAATACTAATCAATTATGTACATATATTATAATCAATTATGCTCATATATTATAATCAATTATGTACATATATTATAATCAATTATGTACATATATTATAAACATTATATTACATGTTATATTAAATAAACAACTCCCAAGACTTTTTATTTTCCGCCGTCGACAAGAACTGAAAACTGTCACACGTAAAATGTTAAAAATGTTTTAGAAAAATCCCTTAAAATCTAGTTTTATTGCAATAAAATTATTCCGCGTTAAGCGGTCGCCTAAACTTGCCTAATGATAAAAGCGCCTCTTATTGTAATTAAAGCAAACTTTAAAAATTTTTTTAGCGGGAAATAATCATAGTTGAAATTATAAAATTAAAAAAACTAATTTATGCATTATAAACCTCCTATATACTATATATCTGATATACACTCAATAATATACCAAATATCTGCCTAATGATTGAAATAAAAATTTGCTCATGAAAAATAATTATATCAGATACCTTCTCAATAATTATTTTATCAGAATATTTCTTCAATAATAATTATATTAAATATTTTTTTAAAAACCAAACTTTTTTTTAAAATAAAAAATAGTATATCAAAACCCTTTTCTTTCAGTAATTTGTTTATTAATAAGCCTGATGCTGATTTTTTTATAAAGACTAATAGATTAAAAACTTTGAACAGGACTAAACTTTGTACTAGATGTTTTTCTCGAATCTTCAGAAAATTTTTTTTGAATAGTTAACCCATGCAAAATATCGATAGCTTTTTCTACCATTTCCCAGGTCTCTCTATCAAGACAAGTTTCATGAAGGTACGTAAGCACTTCTATTGTGCCAATTGAAAGAGCATCATGTCTAAATACATTAATTAAATGCTAACAGTAAACATATATAATTTACAACAACCAGTAAACCCATAAAGAGCATTAATAAAACTCAAAGGTAAATAAAAGTAATTTAAAAACGTGGAATTTTCTATTCTTTTTTTTACATTTTTTAAGTTTCAGATTATTTTACATTAGAGAGTTTTTAGAAATTATCTACCTTTAAATAGATGCAACAGAAAAGATGCAAAAGTTGATAACATGTACAAAAAAACTCCCAATAATTCAAACTTCCAAGGGACCAAGAAAAAAGTAAATGTAAGCAATTTCTTTTAAACCGATTCACTCCCAAGACTGCAAGTAACCACTATTAGGTTGGGAGTTATTAGAAAACAAAGAATAGTGTTAAAGAGCAAACAGGTTAAAGAAGATTTGAAAAATTGAAGGTTGTTTAAGTCAGGAAAACATGAAGATAAAAGAAAGAGTGAAAAAAAAGACGAACGAAAGTATTTATAGCACAAAGGGTCAGATGCAGTAAAAGGAGGCAACTTAGCTGCATGGAATGAGTTTTGGTTAATAGAAACAGCGACAATAGCTCATTTGAGCAACGACCATGACATTATTTGTAGAAAAGAGAAAGAGATGCAACCTTACACTTATAGGAGAGTGGCTAAAGCTTGGCAGATAAAGCAGGTTTAACTATGTTTTTAATGAACTTTTGTCTAGAAGAGAAAGAGCATTATAAGAAAAACCAGCTCAAATATGACAACAGTATTCCATACAAGGAGGAAATATGAGATTTATAGTTGTAGAGAATGGAATCAGGTAACGTAAGGACAAGCACAATAAAGAGAAGAAACCTAGGCACATGTTTACTTTGCAATTAATTTTATATGTTTTCCATGATAGGTTAGTTGTGAATGATAATCCATAAAAAAGAGGACTTAGTGCAAAGGTTCCCATTCATTAATATAGGAATGTCAACAATATTGCGATAGGTGTTTGCAGTAAATAACTGAGTTTTGTTAGAATTAAAATTTACAAGCCACTGCAAGCCTCAGGCTGTTGAAGAAAAGAGATCAGATTTAATTTCTTTCTAACCCCACTATCATAGTTGGCTTTTAAGGGCAACTATGATAATGGGGTTAGAAAGAAATGATTTAATTATTTCAAAAATCTTTATAGATACACCATATGAAACAAATGGACCAGCATGCTAAACTTTATTGAAAGCTTTTAATATGCCAAAAGCAATAGTCCTTGCCTCACTTCCTCCATCTGATGCACACTAGAATCTTTTAGTTACATCAGCTAGCAAGTAATTGATTATTGCGTTAGTTGCCCCTATCGATAGTCAAGGAGTTATTAGACTCTAGATAGAATGCTAAAACTTATCGATTAAAGACTCAAAGACCTTGCTAATAATAGAGAAAAGACTAATTGGACGATAATCAAAGGGGTCAGGGTGTTTTCCAGAGTTTTTTAAAATTTGGAACCAAAGATGCCAGTCAAGGACTTATTAAATAGTTTCAAGAGAATTAAAGTGAGTTCTGGGGAACACTTTTGTAAGTCTATGATAGAAATGTTGTCTGGACCACAAGCCGTAAAAGAGTTTAATTTAGATTAATTTTTATAAAATGGACTTTAGCAATGCAACCTAGAGTGATATGGGTGTCCAACAATGGGGTAACCTGTTTAATTGGAGTGGAAAGAAGAGTATAGCCATTAGATTCAAGAGATAAAATAATTCAAAAAAGTTCTTAGCAAATAATTTTGCCTTATCCTCCGAGGAAGAGGTAATAGGATAAGACCCTTGAAATAAGGTAGCGGTAAGTACTGCAATGATAAGGTGAGTCCAAAAAAGAAGTATGAGATAAATGATTTATAGAGACCATTGCATGGTCAGAACCACCTGAAGGAAAACCAGAAGAAACAGTAATGTTAGAAGGGTCAGTAATGTTAGAGCCAAGCCATTTAGTGCGATGAGCATTAATGTTCACCAATAACAACAATGTTGGCAGCAGGATAATAAAAAAGGCTTTATTATTTTGATCAGAGATAGATCTAAAGGAGAGCAATCTTGAGAAGAAAGAGAACAATAAAAAAACAACAGAAAGGTGATAGAGTGAAGAGGTGCTAAGTGGAAACACATAAAAGAATGGTCAGATGATTCAAACCTAACCTTATACAAATAATTGAATTTGTGCATAAGTATATGCCCAAGCCAAGAATGTGATTATTGGAGTCTTTATGAATCAAAGGATAATAGCGATCAATACTGAGATCTAAAGAAGAAACAGCCTAATTGAAATTGATCTCACAAAGAGCAAATAAGTCTGGTGAATTTTGCAAGAGGTAAGATTTAACTGATGGAAAATTATTTCAGACACCACGAATACTTGCAAAAGATATATTAAAACAGTTATGTGGTGGTGATGGGTTTTTTATGTTTAACATTTCTAGGTACTTTGGTCTATATTTAAGTTAAAACGAACTTTACTCATTCATAGATAGAGCATGGCATCACAAGCTATAGGCTACACAGTTGCCTCGGTCCTGAGGAATCCAGAAAATACACAGCTTAATTAACTAGCAAAAAATTTAAACTAATGAAAAAAAGAGTAAAAACATTCATTAAGATTTACAAGAAAAATTCACAAGGAAAAAGACATTTTCTTGGCTATCTTTCTTTAAGCTATTGCAATAATTTTCAAAAAATAAAAACTTAAACACTCAAGGAGGGGGTTCAAGTTTTTTTTTTTAAATTTCTATTTACAAGGTAGCTTACTCAAGTTTGAAAATGAAACTCCTTTTCATAAATTACCATAAAAATTTACTAGGGTAAAATATCCAGTGCTTACAATGCGCTTTACTAAAATTTTATATATCTTCTAAAAGATATATAAAGTTTTAGAAGATATATAAAATTTTAGTAAAGCGCATTGTAAGCACTGGATATTTTACCCTAGTAAATTTTTATGGTAATTTATGAAAAGGAGTTTCATTTTCAAACTTGAGTAGCTACCTCGTGACCTGACCCAGTTTAAATGGGTTGAGCCAAGTCTGGGTCAAGACACGAAATATTAACGACCTTAGCGCCAAACCCTGATTTTAATCAATTTTGAAATTCAATATGAAACTAAAACGCAAAAACAACATAAAGTTTTGTTTAACATACTTTATTCATATTTATTATATGTATATATATATATATATATATATATATATATATATATATATATATATATATATATATATATATATTTATATTTATTATATATATATTCATACTTATTGCCACTAAAATATATACAACATATACATACATATAATACAATAAACATAAATACAACATACATGCATACAACATATTATATATACAACTTTCATGTCACTTAAAATAACTTACCTTATCACAAAAAGCATCATAATATATTTATATATATCATAATATGTTTGTGTGTATATATATATATATCTATATTTATATATATATATATATATATATATATATATATATATATATATATACATACATATATATGTATAAATATATATATACGTATATATATATATATATATATATATATATATATATATATATATATATTTGTATATATATATGTATATATGTGTATACATATATATATATATATATATATATATATATATATATATATATATATATATATATACATATACATATATATATATATATACACATCAACTAAATAAAAATGCATATATACCTATCTTCAATATTTTCTAATATTGCCAATATAATTTTTACAACTACGTTCTGGAGAACTGGATCAGGATTGCATGCCAATTGAAGTAAGGAATCCTTTAAACCTGGGGATGCAACTAGCTTTGCACATGTCTTAAAAAGAACAAAGTTTTTTTCTAAAACTTAATCAGCAAATATAATTATTATACAATGTAACAAAAATATAAAATAATAAATCTATAATATAATTGCTACAAAAACGTTTATTGTTTAACGTCGTTTCATTAGTTACTAGGCTTTAAAAGAGCGCATTCTCAAAATGCACGAAGTCATTGGAGAAAGATCTTCTGTTCTGGAATTTTGAGATTAGAATTTCCAGACATTTAAAAATGCATGCTTCTATTATATCAGCTTTATTACATCTTATCATATTTTTCAAGTAGGTCATATTCTATTTAATCATTTTAATTGTTTACATTTTTTATATCTTAACATGTCTATTACCTTTATTAAATTTGTTTTTAAACATATTTATTTTTATTTTTTATATCGAATTATTAGAATGTACCAAATTGTTTAGATGACAACAGTATTAATGGAGAAAGTAAGTTAAAAAGCATTTTTACTTTTTAAAAAGGAATATAAATACTTTTTAATATATCCGTTTTCTTTGAAGTAGGTTAAAAATTTCAGGTTTTTAAAATCTTATATATTATGATCTTAAATATTTATTTATTTTCTTAAAAAATATATCTATTTTAAATTACACCAGGTTGTAGAAAATAGTTGTAGTTTATTGAAAAGGTTGTAGACTATTAGAGCAGATTAAATAGATCAAAGATCTATTTAATCTACTTAATAACCTACTACCAAAGTGAAAACTTACTATCAATTATTTTTTGTTTTGACAAAAATGAAGAGAGAGGTAGTAAGTTTAAAGATTTTTTATTTTTTAACTAGTAACTAAAATGTTTTAAAATTTTGTTGTTGACTTTAAAGTAAAACAGTAGGTTTTTATAATTTTATACAATAAGCCCAAGAACTTAGGTCCTACTTAAAGTTATATTGTCAATAATAAAGAGAAGAAATTTAAAATTCTTAGTACGGCAGATTTTTATCATTTTATATCAAGTAAGTTTAATTAGGATTTATTTTCTTTAGTTAATCAAGAGAGAGCTAATAAAGGTATTAGTTACATTAGTTAAGTGAATTTATTTTTAAAAAATTACGTAGATACTTTAAGTGCATTTAAGTGCTTTTATTGTTTAGACACAGAATTGAAGGGTGAAATAAGTCAGTGTTATTGCTATAAGTATTTGTTAATAGAAATTTGTTTATTTGTACTGAAACTGGAATTTTAAAACTTCAAGTACTTTAGCTTTATTTTATTTTTTCATCTAGGAGAGTTGGAACAAAAACTAAGTATAAATTATATGATTAGTATAGTTAAATAAATGAAGCATTCATATCTGTGCCTAAAAAGTAAAAAGCAGTTGTCACGATTTAGAGATAGTCCAGGAGAGAGGAAATAGTTAGTTAAAATAATTAGTCTTTTTGGTTAAATTTATGTTAATTTTTTTCGTGTTTTATTTAATTTGTCTTAAGGCACATGAAATATAACTTTGAAATAAAATAAATGAAAAATTAAATAAAAAAAGTGAAAAGTCATTTTTAGATAACAGGCGTTTATCCTTTGAACATTGTGAGGACACCAGACCTTTCATATTGACCCAACTTTGTTTCATATTGTCATAGGACTACAGTCTTTATACCTCTGTAGATACTGAAAAAACTAAAAGGACTCATACATAACTCATTTTCACAAAAAACTGGACAACCAATCTTTGTCTTGTGAGGTACAAATATTAAGCTTTAAAGTTTATTTTAGTTTATAGTTTTGGTTTAGTTTATAGTTATTTTTAGTTTACTTTTAGTTAGTTTAAGGTTCAGTTATCTTTTTTCTTACTTTAGACAACTTTATGGAGGAAATGAGGGGAATAGGTAAAAAAATTATAATTATATATTTATTTATATGTAAATATTATTTTATCGATTATTCTGAGGTATATTTTTTGTCTTTAGTGTCTGGTAGAAGCATAACTGGTAGGGCTGTGTTTTAAATTTTATATATTTTGTATGGAGAATATGTTGTTAACATTTGAGCAATACAGAAGTTATAGCTCCCAACACCCAGGGCCTCTCTCAGAGAGGTCCTTCAATAAGTGGTGTAGCAATGGCGGTATGGATGGCCATCCTTTAAATGGAGAACTCATCTTTACCGGGGTGTTAGGTGGCACCAAAGAAAAAGCAGCAACCAAAAGGTTGTAAATATCTTCTATCAGTGAAGATATTTATAACTTTTTTGTTGCTGCTTTTTCTTCGGTGACTTCATTATTTTTTAATTTGTAGTTTTTTTGTTTTTTTTAATTTGTAATTTTATTTTTTATTAATTTGTAATTTTTTTTTTTTTTAATTTGCAACTTTATTTTTTTTTAATTTGTTATTTTGTTTTTTTTTAATTTGTAGTTTTTTTTTTTTTAATAATATATTATGTTGTATAGAGTAAAAGCGGGTCAAACCGATCATACTATTTTTTCGATCACTGATCGAAAAATTTAAATAAAACCGTAACTGATAGGAATATTTAAAAAATAAAAACGCCAGAAGAAAGGGAATCATCTCCTCTATTCAAATGTGTTAAAATAAAATCCAAGTCATTTTTCAGCCATTCTATTTTTATAAAAGTTTAAAAGAGTGTCGTAAAAATTTGCTTTTTTCTTTTATTTGCTATCGTAATAATTCGGGAACCATAATTCGTTTAAAAATTATTTTACCTATATCTTGTAGAAAATTTAGTTTTAATACCGATTACATAATTTTTTTTTTTACTTTATAGTTAAAAATTAGACAAAAAAGTAAGAAAAATTAATATTAAATTTTTAAAACCGATCATTCACTTATTTACTTTAAATTCCTTTATTAAGTAGTATGTGAATTTTTAAATTAGGTACCTAGGTGAATTAAATTATTTTCTCATGTGTTAGTTCCGGGTTCTTCCTTATTCTTATATATTCTTATATATTCTTCCTTAAGTTATTTTACAAAAATGACTCAATGATATTTATTAATTATTCACTTTTAAGATGACAACAAGTAAAAAGTCATACAATGAAGAAGATATAGAAACTGCATTAAATGATATAAAAGAAAAAAATACTTCAATCAGAAAAGTTGCATTCAAATATGGCATTCCATTCTCAACTCTAATAGGTCGCAAGAACAACAACAATGCTAGCTTCAAGGGATCAGGATCAACAACCGTACTCTCACAGCAAACAGAGTCAATTATGGTGCATGTGTTTAAGTTCCTATGTGATTGAGGTTATGGTTTAACGCGAAATGATGTCATGGACTTCATATGCGGTTACCTTCTACAAATCAATCAGGCCTATTTAAAAACGGCAGGCCTGGCAAAGTCTGGTTTTATGCATTTATAAACCGATGGTCTAAAGAAATTTCCACAAGAAAAACTCACACTTTAGCATCAGAGCCGCTTCTTGTGCACAAGAAATAATTGATAATTATTTTAAAGTTGTCATTAAACAATATCAATTGTCTGAGATAACTTCTAGTTGTCACATTTGGAATTGCGATGAAACGGGCTTCTGTGGTGATCAAGCCAAAGCAACTGTAGTATGTCGAAAAGGTGCAAAGCGTGTTTTGAAACTCGCTGGTAACAATGAAAAAATCCATTATACAGTGAACAATTGCTGTAATGCTGATGGATACTTTACACCACCCTTCGTGGTATACAAAGCAAAACGAAACTTTAGAGCTGAGTGGGCTTTAGGTGGTCCGACTAGCACCAAATATTCAATTTCTAAATCTGATTGGATGGAGCATGACACATTTATTGAATGGTTGAAAGAAGTGTATATATCAGAATGTCAAGCTTATAGTGGTACTTATATTTTACATTTTGATGGACATACGTCTCACGTCAGTTTAGCAGCTGTATTGCTATGTCGGGAAAACAATATAATTTTGATTTGTCTACCAGCCCACTCATCTCACATTCTTTAGCCACTGGACAGAGGTGTCTATTGCCATCCTAAGCAAGTGTGGAAGGCAGTTCTTACCAAATATTACAAAGACACAAAATGCAAAACCTTAGATAAAGAAAATTTTCCTACATTGCTCAAACAAGTGTATGAGAGCGGTAAGTGTTTTACACATTTGCATGCCATTGCTGGTTTTGAATATACTGGGTTATTTCCACTTAACAAAAACAAAATCAATCAAAAGGCATTAGCTATCTCCAAAATGTTTAATCAATCGACGTCTTCAACGCCATTGTGAACAATAAAGAATTTAGCATCTTCTGAACCAGCAACAGCAGCTTCGAGGTTTGACAAGTACAGAGCACTACATGAGAGAATGAAAATCTTTTACTATTTCTGTATGCTATATAAAAAATATATAGCATATTTCTGTATGCCATATAAAAATATATACATTTACATATATAAAATGTTAAATTTATTAAATATATTTTATATTGATCGGTTTTAACAGACTTTCTGCCAAAAGCAATCTTTTTTTTTTCTTCTAGTTTTCATATTTTCAAATACAATTAATAAAAAAAATGTGCTTGTTCGTATTTTTTATCTTATTTAAAAAAAATAGTTTAAAAATTTAAAAAAAAAATAAAGTTACTTGATTTTTATTGTTTGGTGATCGGTTTGACCCGCTTTTACTCTATTTGATTTGTTTTGGTTTTTTTCAGTTAAAATTTTATTTGCTTTTCATCAATTAAACTTAAATATAGTTAAATTGATTTATTACCCAATTATCATAATATAGTGATGCTACATTCTATTGTTAAAAATAATTGGTAGTTTAATTTATTGAACTCACTGCTTTTAAAATTTACTATAAGCCAAGAAAATATATTTAGCTATATAAATGCAATTTATTTATACTACAATTTGATTTTTTATCTTAAATGTTTATAGTTTCGCTCCTTGAAGCATTTGTTATTTTACTTTTTAATTAAAACATTTTAATTCTATTGTGATGTCTTTTAAATTAAACTAAAGTTTACTAAAAGCCAACCTGAAATAACGTCATAAAACAACACCGACAAGCTGCAATTATGACAGCAGCTTAAGTATGATAACAGGCTTCCGAAAAGCAGGTAAATTGTGTTTCAGTTGTATTTTTTTTTATGTCTACTTATCTGTTACAATTTTTATTTTAGGTTTGGCATATGACGCATTAATGCCATATAAAAGATCAAAGTTTACACATTTTTTTCAATTTTTTATACACGTTTGATTGTAAATTGAATTTTTTTTTTGTTTTAAACGTATTTGTACTCAATTGCTTAGTTATTTTTAATAAATTTATTTAGTTGTGTGCATTTAGTATTTTAAAGACAATTTTCTTTTTTAAAGAAAAATGTATCATAGGGATACCAAAAAATTAATAGCGCCTGTATAATTTTGTTCACTTATTATTTAATTATTATTTAATCTTATTAATTAAAGTTCATGTTATAAATATCAAAACAAGAATTAGGCTTTAGTTTTTTGTCACTTTAAAGCAATATGAAGTGTTATTATTTTGTGTCATTAACTAAAAACGTATTGTGTTGAATTTAGAAATGTCGAAGAAAATAGCTCTGCCTTACACACTGATATGACCTATGTCAGTTTTAAATTGCTCAAATAATGTTAAATAATTGGTAAATTATATCACCTCAAACTTTTTATGTTAATTTGGCAGATGGTTTAATTTTTTTTTCAATTTGAAGGCGTTTTTCTAAAAGGGTAGGGGAAAGTTTGCACCCTTGATCATAAAATCCAGGGCGCATTATGTTAATAACATTCTCCTAAATTAATAATAATTGTAAAACTAATATTGACTATAAAAAAATATACACACACTTTCTTAAAGTTTATTAGAAACATGAATATAGAAAACTCTAAAATAGTTTTATATTTTTGTCTTTCGTAAATTTTGTTTAGTTATTTCCCCCCTGGATTTTAGGATCAAGGGTACTTTTCCCTATTAGTTAATGTTTTGCAACTTTAAATTGTGGAAAACAGTCACTATAAATTAATTATGTAACAGACCGACCATAACCCATATTACGGGTTGCTTTCTGCTAGTATATATTGATATATTAAAGAAACATAATATTTAATAAAATTTTTTTTATAAACAATATTTGAATGTTTGATATCACTAAATGTATATATTTCTGGTAAGGTTATCCTGATACTTTGCCTTAAAAACTCTCCCTAGCCTTTGCCTTTTTAAGACAAAGGCTAGGGAAAGCCAACTCTGACATAAAACACCCCCTGCCTTAAGGGTCTTGGTTGAGTAAGGATGTCTCAATAATAACACTCATTTTGGGCAGATGATAAACGCATCTGACTACTGTATTGTAGAAGGTCACCTAGACAAAAACTTAAGGGGTAAACAGATTCTTTCTGTTGACCAGTCTCTCACCCCTTCTATTAGGCTAGCGTAGATGTATTTTTAATACATTGTTTCCAGTTTAGGATGTGAAATGCTGGATCTTCTTGACTCAATGCATGGGTTTTGCTTTTGTTCCTGTTTTTATGACTAGGCAACTTATTCTATTATCTCCTAATGAGTGCACAGCTCATAAACTCAGTTTTTTGTGGTTCTGAGGCTGGCTGGTGGTCAGGTTTCCCGAACTGTAAAGATTCTCTCAGAGAGGCTGATTCCATCAACAGCTGTAAAATATCAGAGTACTAACAGTACCATGTTGGTGGGATGGTGTAATTGTTTGTACTTTTGGTGTGCATTGTTAAGGTCACATTTGGAGCCCTTTGTTATGGCGTAGGTTTTATTAGTGGTAATAAGGCAATTGGTTGGACTATTAAATAGTGTGTTGAACATTATCTGTGCTTTGAGTCAAGTTCTTTAACAAATTTAAAAATGACTAAAGTACCAAAAACTATAAAACACAAAAAACAATCATCATCACCAAGTTCTCTGAATCTATCATTCACTAATATTCGTGGTCTTCAAAGTAAGTTTTCTATTTTTGAGTCTTATTTCTTGCAAAGTTCATCAGACCTACTTGCTCTTTGTGAGACAAATTTGAGTTCAGCTGTCTTATCTTAGTGTTGATGCCTATCTTTTTTCAATTCATAAAGACTCCAACAGCCACATACTTTGCCTGGGCATCTACGTTCGTAAGAATTCACCCATTTTTCAGGAAACTAGGTTTGAATTCATAGACTACTCTTTTCTGTACTTTCATTTAGCACCACTTCACTCTATTGCCTTTCTCTTTGTTTTATATTGCCCTCCTTTATAACAAGATTGCACTCTTTTCGATGTTATTTCTAATAAAATTGACCAAGGACTTTATTTATTATTTTATATTATATATCTTTATCCTTCAGCCAATATTGTTGTTTGTGACTTAAATACTCGTCTTACTGAATGGCTTTCAAATCAACTTTCGAACTCAATTTTCCTGACAATCCTTATAATTTATCTTCTCTACTTGACTTATGTCTTGTTTTTGATCCTAGTCAATGCTCAGTGTGTCCAGATTCACCCTTAGTTGCTTCTATACACAGTTAGATCTCTTTTAAACTATTATCTCATTCTTCTTTGTCAGCAGAATCCCCCTATCATCATAGCTTTTACAACTACCTAAAAGCTGACTGGGACTCTTTCCATGATGTTCTTTGTGATGACCCTTGGGTAGAAATCTTTCGTCTTCCTGCTGGCATATGTGCTTCTTACATAACAACTTGGATTCAGGTTTTCAAAAATATTCTCCAGAAAACAGATGTCTGTTTACTACTGCTAGAAACCATTTTAAAAAGGTTTTGTATATTACCAAAGCCCACTACACCTATGTCACAAAATCTTGTATTTTATCTCAAAAACTAGGCCCTCGTGACTTGTGAAGAATCTTTAACAGTATCTATAAAAAGGGTAAATCTGTTATTCCAGCTCTCTTGTATGGTTCAGAATTCGTCACTTTACCTAAAGACAAAGCTGAATTGTTTGCTAAGAACTTCTCATCAATATTATCTCTTGATTCACTTGTCATGTTCAGGTAACATTTTTAAAATTATTGAATCCTGCCTTACCAATTGTAGTAAAAAAGTTGTCCTTGATGGACAGCACTCTTCTTTATTTCTTGTAACTTCAGGGTTTCTTTAAGATTCTATCCTTGACCCTACATTCTTTTTAATTTACATTAACAATCTCCCAGATATTTTTATATCTAAGGTAGCATCGTTTGCTGATGATATTACTGATATGATAATATTTATTTTTGTCTTAATAAGAAGCAAACACTCTCTGATTGCTTGGAGGGGGCATTGGAGCTTGAAAACGTTCTCATTTCTGCCACAGCATGGGGCTCTCAGTGGCTGGTGAGCTTTAACTCAGATAGAACTCAATTTTTTTTAGCTAATCATTATCACAATAATCTAGATCTTCCTATATTTATGAGCGGTAATGTACTCGATGAGTATTCTACCTTTCATCTTCTAGGATTAACTCTTACTATAGATCTTTCTTGAAAACCACATCTCAAACCCATTGCAAAATTAGCATCTGCTAAGATTGCATCTCTTTATCGTGCTTGACACTTTCTTATTCCAGATTCTATTCTTTATCTCTATAAATTTCAAACCCATCCTTGTATGGAATACTGTTGCCATATGTGGGGCGGACCTTCCAATTATGCCCTTTCTCTTTAAGACAAGGTGCAAAAACACATTGCAAACATAGTTGGACCCGCTCTTGCAGCCAACCTCGAACCATTATCACATCGTTGTAATGTTGCTTATCTTTCTCTTTTCTATAAATACTATAATGGGCACTGCTCTAAAGTGTTAGCGCCACTTGTGCCATCGAATAAAATTCATGTTTGTGTTACTTGTCAATAAAGTCTCATCATTTTACTGTGACTGTTCCTAAGTGCTCCAAAAATACTTATTTGTCAAGTTTTTTTCCTCAAAAAACAGTCTTTTGGAATTCGCTTACTCTATCTTGTTTTCCTGATACATATAATTTGCAATCTTTTAAGTAGTCTGTTAATCTTTATCTTGCTCTAAAAATTTCATCTTTTCTCTTCCAGTAACTTCCAACTCTAATAGTAGTTGCTTGCAACCTAGTTGGAAGTAAAGATAAAAAAAAAAACTAATAAAAATTTTGTTAAAAATTTTTATTGGCTTTTTTGAAAATAATTAATTATAATAATTATTCTTTTAATTATTATAATTTATTATTTTTTTAAAATGATTAATTATAATAATTAAAAAATGACTATTCAATATTTATTTAATAAATTATAACAACTGTTTAGTAAATTTCTTCAAAACTATAGTTTCTCTTATGCTAATAGATTAAAATTTTAAAATTAATATCTTAGTTAACTGAAGGTCAAGGAAGATAAACATGACTAAATTATTTTCCTTGAGTTTAATTAAACAAAAGAAAACAACTTCATTAATTAGGGAAAAATGTGCACAGATAGTAAATACGCAAGATCTTGCTTAATAACTATGTATTAATGAAAAATCAAGAATAAAAAAATATTGCGTTATCTTGAAAATATTTACTCATTTTATGCTACTATGATATTCATGTAATAATATATATATATTTTAAATATAATATATATATATTTTTTAAATATGTATAGCGCAATTCCACGACCGTCTCACAAAAAATGAAAAAATTAAACGAAGCCAATATACATAATACTACATATCAGTAGAAAGCTCTACTTTTCCTCTTTCAGAAAATATATAGTTTGTTATAGTATGCCGCTATCATAAAAAATTATATGGGCTGAAACAGAAGGTAAAAATAGGCGATTTTGCGATAATTTAATTCATTTTTAATCGCCCAAGTTCAATTGAACCTATAAAAAATTCAAAAACTGTCTTGCTCATTGCAATCAGATTTTTAGCTGCACTAATCATTGCTAATTATGATAAAAACATATTTATTGCCAGACGAATTTAGAAAACCATTTATTTTAATCAAATGTTATTACCAAATTGTAACGCTGTGTCAATGGGTACCAATAGTTTTATTTCTAAGACAACCAATAAAATTTAGGATTTCAAAATTCCAGCGCAATGAGAACTCTATCTAGTACATCTAAATAAATACTAACATGTTTAAAAAAATAATTAGCTCAAGTTATTTTTAGAATCGTTTTATGTCACGCTGTGACGTCACGGTGTGACAATTTTTTAACAAAATTTATAACAATATTCATAACTGCTTAACTGAAACCTTTAGTTTTTATCAACTTTATTCGGGCAGATTATTGCGCAACTTTCTTTGCGTTTTTTACAAAAACTACGAAATATAGGTATGTTTTGGATAGGCAACATTTGCTCAGTTATCCTTGAGGCTCTGTTTTGGGATACATAGAGCCTCTCTGTAAAGGATAGTTGTAACTCCATTGAGCCTTGGATGTAATATGTCCATCTCCATAACTATTGTGTTGCTTTTTTTTAATCATTCAAGGGTTTAATATGTCTCTTACTCATGCTGAGCGTCAAAGGAAATAAAGAAAAAGATTCAAAAATGCTGAGCGTCAAAGCATTTAAAGAAAAAGATTCAAAAAAGAGAAAAGAAAGACAACTTGCTAAATTGGAAGCTCAACGAGAAAAAGAAAGGCATTGAAAGAGAAAGAGCAGACAAAAAATAGCAGAATCAAAATCTGTAGCTGTTACATCACCCTCTTACAAATCTGCAAGCACTCTTGGAAAAGCTGTTAAGAGAGCCAAATCAGCACTACCAAAATCAGAAAGTAGCAAAAGTTGTACAAAAACTTTTAACAAAGATGAATGAAACCCCTAGTCCAGAAAAAAAAATAGTGAAAATGCATTAGATGCTTTAACTGTAAAATTGGTTCTTGATTTTTACCAGTGTGATGATATATCCCGTCAAGCACCTGGTAAAAGAGACACCATTGTGGTGAGATTAAAGAACAAGAAAAAACTGCAAAAACATCATTTGTATGTGAATGTTATTAAAGCTTATGCTGTTTTTGAAGGTGATTATCCTGAAGAATCAGTTGGAAAATCAAAGTTTGCTAGTTTATGCCCACCACATGTGCTTTTGTCTAAATCAATGTCAAGAAACGTTTGTTGTTGTCAACGACATCAAAATATAATTCTTATCCTTGAAGCCCTGCAAAAGATTGATTCAAATTTTCTACTCTATTCACATGAATTTCCTCTTAGCATTGGATGTGATAGTGAAAAAGACATTTGTTATAATAGTATGTGTACTACATGCAAAGATGCTGCAAAGTTTCATAATCTATATGTTTTGAATGAAAATGACAAGAATAAATGCATTACATGGTACCAATGGGAAAAAGTTGTTGGTGGTAATGGAAAAGATTATATTAAAAAGATTAAAAAAAAGGAAAGAGTTGATGATCTTTACAGCACCTTTTCAAAATCTTTACCTTCATTTCTTTGGCATTATTTTATTAAACAGAAACAATCAAAGACATCGTGATCATAAGATCCAACCTTAAAGTAAACCAGACACAGCTGCCCTTCAAGTGAATTTTGCTGAAAGTTTTTCAACTTTGTGGCAAGATGAAGTGCAGTCAGCACATTGGTACAAGAAGCAAGTTACTGTGTTTACTTCTGTATTTTAGTACCAAAATTCATTCTCGTCATCTGTCATAGCTTCAGATGATTTAAGCCATTCAAAAAAATTTATTCTTGTATTTGTTCATAATTTATTATCTAACTATATTGAATCAAGTGTTAAAATACTACAGATTTAGACAAACGAGCCAAGTAATCAATTTAAATATCATTTTATTGCATCAGCAATACCCTGGTTGGAAGAGCAGCATGATTTAAAATTATTCTGGAACTTTTTTGCTGCTTCACATGGGAAAGGATTGGTACATGCTATTGGTGGGACCGTTAAAAGAATAGCAACGCAAAAAATAATCCAGAGAAAACATATAATAACTGATGCCATAACCTTTCATGAAACTGTTAGAAATGAGATTAATTTCAATGTCTATTTTTTTTCTATGGAAGATATTATAAATACAATTAAAAAATTTAAAATTGATGAGTTATTTACATAAGCACCAGCAAAACCAGGAATATTTGCAGCGAACCTAATTAACAACAGTAGTGGGAAAAAACAAATGCCATCCTATTCAAGTGCCAACTATTTAGTCAAACAACTTATGTCTACAGATAAAATCACTAAAAAACTTTAAAACGTTGTTTATATGACAGCAATATAATATGGGCGCGATTAGACACTGATATAGTATGGGCGTGTTCTAAAGATTACTATGTGAGAACTATTTTTATGAAGATGTAATTATATATTTGTCTAATACCTCTCTACTAAGTTTTAAATTTATTAAAAACAGCCCATTTACCTGGTTTATAACTACCCAAATGTGTCTGGTCACACTGTGACGCCACGCTGTGACGTTTACCATTAGTTAATTAAAGGTGCGCCTGTTCAAAATTTAATTAAAAAAATGTAATTTAGCTATAAAACTTGTAAGAGTAATGTCTAAACTTTTTGTTTAATGCCAAGTTAATAATTCAGTTCATCTATATTAGCTTAATCACGGTGTTGATCTAAAAACTAAAAAACAATGAGAAAATATTGGTCATGCTGTGACGTTTTATATTTTCTTGCATGAATGAGAGGCAAATATATCAACCCAAATTTTTCTTCTTGTTTTTTGTAGCACCTATTATGAGCTAACTAAAAAGAAAAACAAATTCTTCTTATATCTATTTTAATATTAAAATATTAAAGGTTTATGACAAAAAAAAAGACGGGTGTCATGTAAAAAATATTATTTAGGTACATTTAAAATTAATTACTATAGCATGTTACTATAGTTACATTGAATAGAATAAATATTTAAGGGGTATGAAAAACTTAGATATGAAAAGGTGTGAAAAGAAAAAGAAAAAAAAAAAAATTATATTCAAGTGAGCAATAGTTATGATGGAATCAAAAAACAAAGTGAAAAAATTTTAAATCAGTTTTTTACTGAGTACCATTTTTTACTGAGTTTTACTGAGATACCAGTTTTTTACAGAGTACCAAGAAAGTGGTTACTTTCTTTGATTTTAAGTTTATATTTAGAGAATGCTTAATGATTAATTTATTTATGGAGAATGATTAAAAATGATTAATTAAAAAGCATTTTTTTGGCATTTAGGATCTTGTAGCAAAATTCAAGCTTGAGGTGGCCATAAATCCAATTATATTAAAAAAAAATTTAACAGAGTTGCTTGTGAAAACCAACTTAAAAATTTTCAAGAATAGGGAGAGATTTTTTTTTTAAAGTAGGGGGCGTTTGATGCACCCTAACCCTTTGAGTAATACTCATCTTTATATTTATGTTTTTTTAAATCAGAAGTTTAAATTTAAGTTTATGTAACAATTCTACACAGAAAATATTAAAGTTTCTCCAGAAAATGTAAAACATAGTTTAAATCCAATAGTTTAAACATAGTCTAAATTCAAAGTTTGAGTCAAATATTTTTAAGATTTTTTTAATTCAAGGTTTATTAAAAACTTGAAAACTGTGATTGACTTAGTATCATTTCATTATGTCAAAACTGTCACAGCATTCCTTGACAGTAAAATATTTGAGTATGTGAAAAGAATTAAGAACAAAGCTTATGTTTACAAGCCTTGTCTGATTGAAGACTTTTGCATTGATTTATAACACTAAATTTACAATAATATTTAGGAAGTTAAAAACAACTCTAATGCAAGGTCAATAATGACCTTAAAATATTCTTTTTAGAGAATTTATAAGCCTTTATATTTATGAGGATGAGATGGACTACAGAGAGATTAGAAAAATTTCCAGAGAAAGAATCATAAAAGCCAAATGTCATACCTTATTTATTAAGTTTATATTTTTTTGTTATATTTTATTTTGTTTTAATGTCATATTTTATTTATTAGTTTATACATTTTTATTTACATTTATAGCCGAATCTAAAACATTTCTCTCCTTTCTTTTGTAGAATAAACAAAAACCACTCGCACATTAATAACTTTTTTAGGTTTTATAAAATATAAATCAGTCAAAAACACACCAAAGTTAAACTTGCAGATCAATTGTTGGCATCGTGCTGATGTAATTTTTTGTTTACGCCCTGCTGATGAGCCTACTATTAAAAATACATCAAAACTGTTGCTGATCTAATATTGATGTTGCGCCGATACTTGTGCATGGGTTGAAACTTCATCTTATTTGTCAATACATGCAAACATGCATAACTAATGTAAGAATTCTCATGCTACTAAATCAATTCCTGTTTTAAAATTTTTTTTAATGAGCCAATTAAAAAGTTCATTTTTAAATTTACGTTTGGCTCAATTGTAAATGAAAAGAGATAAAAATAATAATGATTTAAAGTATCAAATGAGATGCTAAAAAAGTTTATAGTTTAATAAAAATTCTAAAACTTTTAAAAGTATAATATATTAAATTTTAAAACTTTTAAAAGTATAATATATTAAATTTTAAAACTTTTAAAAGTATAATATATTAAATTTTAAAACCTTTAAATGTATAATATATTAAATAATACTAACAAAAAAGTGTTTATCAAAAAATGATAAGAGAGAGAAAAAAAATCTTTCCTCACTTTCTTTATTTCTGCATAATATAGAAGTATCTTTCCAGCAAGCAAGCATAGCTGATCATCAGATGAAGATGTTGGAATTTGTATTAGATAATCCAAAAGTTGACCCTAAATAAGACTAAAAAGTATAACATAGGCGCATGTGTGCATTTGTGTAAAAGATGTGTTTAATATTTAAAAAATAGTTTGTAACAAGTTTCTAAAGTCAATTCTATAACTAAGTAGAACTTTCTTAATGTCAGCTCTATAACTTGGGAGACACAAAAAAGACATCCTAATGGCTTAATCAGTGAAACATAAAAACAAAGATACAAGTTTTAAAAAAAAATAGCAATTCCAAAACTTTCAGACCAGCAAAAAGCAGTTACTAGAACCAAATACAGTCAACTGTGTCAAAATTTCAAAAAATCAAAAGCCAATCATTAACAAATCTTATTTTATGTTTAACAATTCCAGTATTATAGGAAATGATATACTTTACACAAACAATGTAAAATCTAATCCATTTACTATTAAACACCAAATAAAACCAAAAATTTAAAAAATAATATTGCATTTTCCAAGAAATGACGTTTCCAAGTTCTTTTTTGCGCTTTGTGGACTGGCTATAAATCAAGAAATTTAACACATGCATTAAAAAGAGACTTATTCCATTCATCAAATATATTTTTCAGATAAATGAAAGCATATTTATTCTGGCCCAATTTAGCATCATCTCACTATGCAAAAACAGTCATCATGTACAAACACAAGAAAAATATGTTAAGAAAGAAAATAATAATTGCAAACTTGCCAGAATGTCACCATTTTGAAAATATTTGAAATTATAATGAAAAATCTTTTTTTAAGAATAATTGACAAAAAATCTTATAACACTACATTCTAGAATAAAGTGTTGCCTTAATAAAGTTGATATCTAGAATGAAGTAATTAAGTTGATAGCAAAAGTTATGCTTTGAAAGCTCATCAAAAGTATGAGCTTAGTATGAGTAACAGGACTAGTGGATAATGTCAGAAGAAATAGTTTAATTAAAAATAACTAATTACATACATAAAAACAAGAATAAAAAGACATTCTAAATTTTTTTAAAGTTTTATCCTATATATCCATTCCCTTTTTTAGTCATCATTCATTAACACTATAACATAAAGCAAACCAACAAAACCTTGGAGACTGTTAGGTTTTGATAAAATTAATTGGAAAAATGATACAATAGCCTAAGTGAAACAAACTCTAACACTGTAGCTGCACTACTGTGTCAGTGATGACTATTTAAAGCTACGCTACTGTGTCAGTGACGACTAATTAAAAAAAACGGTATAAAATAGTCAGAACAAGTTTTTATTTTAATAGTCACAATAGAAATAGTACAAAATATAAAATAATAGTAGAAAATATGTTTGCATAACTTGCATAACATAGATATAACTTGCATAATATAGATAAATGAGAGATATACTTACAATATAAATGAGAAAAACACGACAATGAAACATATAAAATAAAATTTAAGTTACATTTTAGATTTTATATAATTTGTAAAATAAATTGAAAGTGATCTAGATAAAATAAGTAACTTTACTTATATTCTACGACAACTTTGAGAGGATCTTGTACAACAGTAATGCAAAAAAGTAGAATTTAGACTAAGCTGAAACTTGGCAGTAAGCATATTATATCCATATATATATACAGTAAGCACTTATATCCATGAAAGAGTAGACTATTTGAAAGGTATAATTGTTACGATTGTTAGTTCTTTTAACAAATTTTCTGTTAGTTCTTTTTACAAATTTTAGGTATAATTGTTACAATTGTTAAAGTATAATTGGGTATAATTGTGTATATAATAACAAGGTATAATTGTTACAATTGTTAGTTCTTTTTACAAAGTTTCTGTTAGTTCTTTTTACAAATTTTACAAAGTTCTGTTACAAATTGTTAGTTCTTTTTACAATTTTTGCATAAAAGTTTTTATTATTTAAAAACTAAAGAGGGAAAGTTTAAATCAGTCCGGGATTATGGGGGCTATAACCCCATGTCCTG
Source organism: Hydra vulgaris (assembly GCF_038396675.1). Classification (NCBI taxonomy): domain Eukaryota; kingdom Metazoa; phylum Cnidaria; class Hydrozoa; order Anthoathecata; family Hydridae; genus Hydra; species Hydra vulgaris. Next base: position 56,739,580 of record NC_088925.1, read on the forward strand.
CAGATTTAGGAGCCCTAAAATTTCTATGAGGATGCTTCATTTTTGTAAGGTTTTTTTAAATAAAAAAATGCTCACCTGCTTAAAAATATCCCCAGACCCTGCAAGTCTTAATCCAGCACTGGTTTTATGAACTACGGTATTTTATATGGGCATGAAAAATTTAGAACTATTTATGTAAATATCTTTATTTGCTTGTAGCCTGCCTACACGCAGATAAAGATACTTACATAAATAAATATAGTGGGCTGATAACACGCTGTAGGCTGATAACACGCAGATAAATATCTTTATCTACGTGTTATCAGCCTAACTACAGCAAGTAGGCCTAACTACAGCAAGGCAAGTAGGCCTAACTACAGCAAGAGTTTTGTTTTTTTCTTAGTAAAAGCTATTGTTCCAGAGAAATAGAAATTGGACGCCTGGGCCACCTATGCTTATTGGCCAAAAATGTTTTGCTACACCACTGTGTAATATACATATAACCCAAGCTGTAGCTAAGCAGAAATATTTGTTTAATTTGATTAAGAAATACAACTCACAGTGATTGGAGCCTGGAAAAAAAAATACTTTAAAACATTTATCATTCCTAACCCGAATGTTAGGGCAACAAATTAGTAATTTTTATTTTTTATTTTCTTACATTAAATTGAAGTCAACAGGTTTTAAAATTCAAAATTCAAAAGTTATGATTATATAAAGCTTACACCCTAACCAAATGAGGTGGTTATTTTATTCTTTTTCTAAACATTCCAATGTGATATAAACAAGAACATACTTAAGTTTGACGCCCAAGTATGTTTTATTTGACAAAAGTATATTTATTAACCAAAAATATAGTTATTTATAACTATATTATTATCTCAAAATTTACGCAAGCAGACATCATTATATAATTGGTTATCTATAAAGTTTTAAAATGAGTTTAATATGGTTTTTAACAACACATTAAAAGACCTCATATATATGTAAAATAAAAAATCTACTGCTACATTAAAGAATTTTTTAATGCAATAAAAAAAACAATAATCAATGATCAAATTAACTTTGAAAATAAAATTAATTTGATGTTGTTTGAAAAATACGAATGATTTTATATAATAAAGTCACTTATAAAAACTCTTTTTCTTCATTATTCTTTGACAAATTTTAATGATGAAGTCTGTGTCAATTAATTACTTATTCACAAAAAATGGTTAAATTAACTTTTGCTCCGAGCAAATGAGGAACAGAATTTGATTGTCAAACGAACTTATAACTTAATTAAAGATAATATTTTAAACCCCTTAAATAATTAGCGAGGTTGTTCAAAATTTATATGGTCATAATTTTCAAACACTAAGAGATTAGTACATGACATTAGAGACTTGTTAATGAACTTAAATTTTAAAGTGTTAAGAAAATTTGTATATATAAATCTTATAAACTTGTCCCTCTCATGCTAATGGCACAAAAGGGAGGTAAACATTTTAAGCGTTTATTGCTAACAAACCCCAATTATAGCAAAAATATTGCAAAGCTTTTGCTCTGTGTTGTTACATAAAGATAAATCCTCAAACAAAAACAAAAAGGCTGTTACAGGCCTGATTTTAAATATGCGATTGGAATCTGGTTGTTTGAATATTGTAATTTGCATTTTTGTTAACTTTTTACCTTTAATTTTTGAAAATTTAAAGTGAAAAAAGTTACAAAAACTTAGAGAACAAAAAAAAAATGAACATGATATTATTTCATTACATAGAATACTTTTCTTCACAACCAACCATATAGGTATGTGGTAGTGGTGTAGTGGTAGAGCGCTTGCCTCATAAGCGAGAAGTTCCAAGTTTGATCCACACCATGTCCCTGGTAGTACCATGCTAAACTTGTTTCTGGTAGTACCATGCTAAACTTGTTTTAGCGGCTTTGTTTGTTGAGGTTTGGGTTTCGGAGTTGAGAGAATATTGCAACCACAAAAGTAGTCTCCTCAACTGTTGTGACTTTCTTGGCCTTGGGGAGGTGAATAATTAAAAAAAAAATTATTTTAAATTAGAAAGTGTGATTTTTATGAACCACTCTACTAATTATATTAAATAAATTAAACTTAGTGACATTTGTGGTTATGAAAAGTTATTCATTTTTTTTTCAGGTTTATTACTTTTACTTTTTTAACTTTAATCATTATTTTTTAATCTTGTAATTTTAATTTTTAAAATCTTGATGTTATTTACATCAGTTATTTAAAAGTGTGAAAATTTAGTTTTTCATTTGTTTTAAAAGACTGTCTGGTTTATTGTTCTTGCTTTGGAAATGGCTCTGCAATTTGCAATTTTATTCTAAGTTTTGTATTTTGGCTTCTTTTATTCAGCATGGTTGTTAAAAACTAATCTAACCAAAATCAAAGTTTTTTCTGGAGATGACTAACTGGAATAATTGTTGTCTGGTATAGACTAATTGAAATTAGTTCATTCCAGTTTTATGAAGAGCTATTAATAAATAAACAAAAAAAAAATTATTTTCATTTCTGTTAGATTGGTTGTTAACAACAGCCACGCTGAAGAGAAGCAAAAAGCAGCAGCATAGCTACAAATATGCGCAGCTTTGTAAACTTTTCAAAAAAAATACCTCTTCAATGCTATTTTGTAAAAAGTCTTTCCTTCTAAAAAGTTATAAATTTCAGCTTTTAAGAAAAAAAAAATCATAATAAACATTATTAGGGTACAGCCCTCTTGCCCAAGAACCAAATTAAACATCATGTTCATTGGGACTACACAAATCAGAGTTCTGACAAGTCTGAAAGATAAAGTAAAACCATACAAATAAAAAGATTCAAAAAAGTGGAGTTCTCTGGTTGGCACTGAAGACAATTGTAACATGTACGTTTATCAAGTTTACACAAATGCTGAAAGTTTCAGAGCTCTAGCAAGTCTGGAAGGTCGAGAAAAATCAATTGCAAGATTCCAGGACAACTGATAAGCGACAAACAACGTGAAGTTTTTCTAACTTTCCTAGTGCGGGTTGGACACCAATGCAACAAAATGAAGGATATTAAGATGCCCACAACCTATAGTAGAAGATTAACCAGCTCACCTTACAATCATTTTTCAAATAGATTATATGATAAAATACAATGAAAGATTATATCTGATAAACACTTCTTTTATCATACAGATTATATCAGATATTGACTTTTTTGAAAACTGTTTTAAGCAGTTGATGTCCTTGCGAATACCAAAGATGTTATATTGCGCTATATTACCAAAACAAAATATTTGATTGAAAAAGCAAATACAAAGAAAGAAAAACTGTAGAAAAAACGTGCTCTAACAAACAGTGACATAGTTAAGGTTTGCATGCATGGATAGAATCTAGTAGCGTAGCAAGAAACTATGCCCCCTTCCCTTTATCTGCCTAAGCTTCATTATGGCCACTAACCTATTTCTACTCAACAAAAAATGAAATAGAAAATCAATGATTATTGAGGAACCCGCATCAGCACTATGGCTCTCACATGGCAAGAAGCCGTGTGAGAGCCATAGTGCTAATGCAGTTGTACTAGTAGAATAGCCATCACTACTTCACTGGTACACCCCCTTGTTGACTATATTTTCCTCTAATTATATAGAATCACCCTTTATGATATACCTGAAAAGAAATTCTTTCACAATGCCCTGCCACAAACACTGCCTACATACATCAGAGTATTATCTGAAGTATTACCCAGAAGTGCCCACAAACAGGCAATGGATATGAATACACTACCTCAAAATACACCATCTCAAAATGTATGTTAAATCAACACGAAATGACTGTATTTTGAGAAAGTAAACAATATAACTTATATTTCATTTACTTACAAAGTATAGCATAATATTTCAAAGACAAAATTTACTTTAATTTATAAATGTAAATAACAACTTTTTCAAACTACTTTTGTGTAAGCTATTTTTGCTAATTAGTTACTTTTATGCGTAAAAGTAATTTGGTTTTATGATGTAGTTTTATTTTACTTTATAATGAAAGTATTATGTATACTTTATATTTTATTATTATATATATTTTAACTATTATATTTATGTAAGTTTACTTCATAAATAATTTTTTTTACATATAAAAAAAATAACCTTTCGATGTAAATTTCTTACATAGTTATAACCAAAATTACTTTTGAAAGTAAAATACTTTACATGACTTTACCATTAAAAGTAAGTTACATTTGAAAGTAAAAAAAAAAAAAAGCAAATTAATTTTACTTGTAAAAGTAAATTTTTCAAGAAACAGCTACTTATTTAAAAATCTAACCTTAAGTAATTAAGTTTTACATGATATATAATTTATGTAAAGTAATTTACGCTTAAAAGTAATTAGTTCAGGTCAGGTTAACCTGCTACTGGTGTGATGTAACCAAGTACAGCCTACTTCATGTTCTGCTGCCTTGCAGGATACACTTTTTTAAGCAAAGGATAAGCCAACTCCAACTTAAAACACCTCCTGCCTTGAGGCTCTTTTCTATCTGTTGATCAGCATCGCACCTCTTCTACATTTATTAGGCTGGCGCAGATGTATTTATAATACATAGTTTCCAGTTTAGGATGTAAAATGCTAAAACTCAACTTTATGGTTCTGGGGTCGGCTGGTAGTCAGGTTTCCTGAACTCAGCTCTCAGAGAGACTGATTCCATCAAGAGCTGTAAAATATCAGAGTACTAACAGTGCCATGTTGCGCATAAATAGTGTCCCTGTTCTTAATTTTGGTGTGCATTGTCGAGGCCACAAAACTCAAAACTGTAAAACATAAAATCCATTGTCTTCCTCAAGTTCACTAAACCCATCATTCACTATACAATATTCATGGTCTTCGAATTAACTTTTCTTCTGTTTAGTGTTATCTCTTGCAAAGTTCACCAGACCTACTTGCTCTTTGTGAGACTAATTTGAGTTCAGCTGTCTTATCTTGTGATCTTAATGTTAATGGTTATCTTCCTTTAATTTGTAAAGACTCCAATAGCCACATGCTTGGCCTGGGCATTTACATTTGTAAGAAATCACCAACTTGTCGGAAACTAGGATCCACCGACCATTCTTTATGTGCTTTTGTTTAGCACCACTTCACTCTATCACCTTTCTCTTAGTTCTGTATAGCCCTCCTTTATCACAAGATTGCACTCTTTTTGATGTTATTTCTGATCAAATTGAACCAGCTCACTCTATTCATTTTTCAGCCAATATTGTTGTTGTTGGTGACTTTAATGCTCATTAGACTGAATGGCTTGTGTCAATGTTCTAGTGCCAGTGACTCTGCAGGCATCAAGGCCAACAACTTTTGCCTTTCTCAAACACTAACTCAAATAGTCAACTTTTCTAATCTCTTTCCAGACAACCTGAATCATTTACCTTCTCTACTTGACTTGTCTTGTTTCTGATCCTAGTCAGTGCTCAATATCTCCACATTCACCCTTAGGTGCTTCTGATCACGGTTTGATCTCTCTAAAACTATTATCTCACTCTTCTCCATCATCAGAATCCCCCTATCATTATACCTCTTACAACTACCTTAAAGCTGACTGGGACTCTTTCTGTGATTTTCTTTGTGATGGCCCTTGGATAGAAATCTTTCGTCTTCCTGCTAACAAATGTGCTCCTAACATAACTTCTTGGATTTGGGCTGGCATGGAAACTTTTACCTCTTGACGATTCTAAGTCAAGCCTCACTCTTCTTCATGATTGTGCTGCTGCATTTCTTATCAAAACCATTACTTTCATATCTACCAGCACAACCATCTCCAGAAAACAAACATCTGTTTACTATATCTAGAAACTACAAAGGTTTTGTTTAACGCCAAAGCCCGCTATTCTCAGGTTGTGAAATCTTATATTTATATCTTAAAAATTATTCTCTCATGACTTCTGGAGAAACTTTAACAGTATCTATAATAAGGGCAAATCTGTTGTTCCACACCTCTTGTATGGTTTAGATTTTGTTACCTCACCTTAAGACAAAGCTGAACTGTTTGCTAAGAACTTTTTATCAAATCATCTCTTGATTCCACTAGTTGCACTTACACTAGTTGCATTCTACCTGATATAACAGACAAACAGGTTGATCTATTACCTAACATTCATATCACTCCAGCTTCTGTATCTAAAGTGATTTCCTACTTAGACTCATCTACAGGTTGTGGTCCAGACAACATACCTGTTATAGTCTTGCAGAAGTGTTTTCTGGAGCTATTATCTATACTTTCAAAACTATTTAACAAGAGCTTATCAGAGTTTTATTTTCCATCATGCTGGAAAGTGGCATCTGTTATCCCTATTTTCAAAAATTCTGGAGAGTGATCTGACTTGCCTAACTACCATCCCATTAGCCTTCTTTCTATCATAAGCAAGGTTTTTGAACCTTTAATTAACAAACACTTAATCTCTCATTTTAAATCTAATAACTTTCTGATCATCAATATGGATTTCGATCTTCTTGATCATTTCTTTTCATTCTACAGCTAGCAGTAATAACCAATAGACTTTATCATACATTAAATAGAGATGGAGTGATTAAGCCTATCGCTCTTGATATTTCTAAAGTTTTTGATAAAGTTTGGCATACTGGTCTTCTCCACAAGCTTTCTCCTTACGTTGTATCAGGTAACATCTTTAAGATTATAAAATCCTTTCTTTCCAATCATAGTATAGAAGTTAACCTCGACAGGCAGCACTCTTTTTCATATCCTGTAACTTCAGGGGTCCCTCAAGGTTCTATCCTTGACCCTAAACTCTTTTTAACTTACATTAATGATCTTCCAGATATTCTCACATTTAAGGCAAGATTGTTTGCTGATAATACTACCATTTATTCTTGTCTTGATAAGCCAACACACTCTATTTGCTTGGAGGGAAAATTTGAGCTTAAAAAAGAATCTCAGTTCTGCTACAGCAAGGGGATCACAGTGGCTGGTGAACTTTAATTCAGCTAAAACCCAATTTTTTTTACCAAATCGTTATCGCAATAATTTAGATTTTCCAATATTTATGAACGGTAATGTACTCGATGGGTCATCTACTATCTTCATCTTCTAGGATTAACTTTTACTTCCAATCTTTCATGGAAACCATATACCAAATTGATTGCAAAATTAGCATCTGCTAAGGTTGAATTTCTTTATCGTGCTTGACACTTTCTTTTTCCGGATTTTATTTTTTATCTCTATAAATTTCAAATCCATCCTTGGATGGAATACTGTTTCCATAGCTGGGGCGGATATTCGAACTAGACCCTATCTCTTTTGGACAAGGTGCAAAAACACATTGCAAACATGGTTGGACCTGCTCTTGCAGCCTACCTCGAACTATTACCACATTGTTGTAATGATGTTTCTCTTTCTCTTTTCTATAAACCTATAGTGGGCACTGCTCTAAAGAGTTAGGGTCTCTTGTGCCATCTACTAAAACTCATTACTTGTGTTACTAGTCATTTAATTAAGTCTCATCTTTTTCTCTGACTGTTCAGAAGTGCTCCAAAAACTCTTATTTGTCTAGTTTTTTTCTTCGAACATCAGTTCTTTGGAACTCACTTCCTTCATTTTGCTTTCCTGATTCATATAATTTGTAATCTTTTAAGTTGTCTGTAATTGGTTATCTTGCTCTTTAAACTTCACCTTTTCTCCTCCAGTAACTTCCAACTCTAATAGTGGTTGCTTGCAGTCTTGTTGGATGCAAAGATAATTAAAAAAAAAAAAAAATTCATATTTTTACATTTAAATAAGTAAAAGAGCCACCCCTATTGCAAACTATTCTTTGAGATATAATCAATAGATTCCTGACTACAAATCAAACCACAAACCCTAAAAAAAGTAAAACTTCTTCACCCTGCTTGTTATAAATTCCTGATTTTCAATTACCAACAACTCTATCGTTTGCAGTGCTAATCTTTTTGTTTCATCGTCATGAGATTTACAAAGTGTTTCCAATGCTGACGCTAATTAGTAAAAATACAAAAAAGTAATGCATAAATTTTAGACTTATAAATTTAATTATAAAAAAATTAATTTTCAATTTTTTTATAAACTTTTTAAACATTTAATTTTTATAAAGTTCCTTCTTTTTAAAAAACTTTTTATAGATATAAAAAAAACTGATAGAGGAACTTAAAGGAAAAAAAAGAATTTTTCTTTAGCCTAATTTTGATAATTTAGAAAAAACTCATAAAAAGTTATCTTAGACATGGGTTTACTCAAAATGAACCAAAAACTTATCGAAAAAACAAAACCTAAACAATACCTGAAGCAGCATCTTCAGCTAATGAAGTTCGAATGTCACGAGAGAAAGAAAGCTCTAGATAAATGCCAGCAATTACACGTGCAGCTAGAAGTGAAGCTAAAAATATTTACAAGTAAAGCTGTTAATCTACTGCTACTAATATAATAGTACTGCAATTTTAGGTCAGTACAGTAATACTATATTCTGTTAACTTTAATTTTTAAAAACACCACTTTTATCTAGACACTTTTTCAATAAAAAAAAAGTTAATATTTTTTCTTGAGCCAGTGTCCTTCATACATAATTACTGTTCAAACACAAATCATAAAACAATGTTAGAATAAAGTTCCTGCAGATGTTGAATAATTAAATAAACTATATTTATACAAACAAAATCACAATACTTTTCTTTAAAAACAAAAAGATTTATTTAAATAAACAGCTTAACAATGATTTTCCCACTTTTGCAGTTGTATACTTGTTCATGATTATTTATGTAAGGATCATTAATAAGCGTGCATGTGTGTGTGTGTATATATATATATATATATATATATATATTATATATATATATATATATATATATATATATATATATATATATATATATATATATATATATATAAATTATGTTAGTGTATTCTACAAATAGAATGCTCTATAATATATAACCATCATGAGGAAAAAAATTTCTGTATGGAAAATTTTAAGGATCAAAAATTATTTAGAGCTTGCTCATGACCATTATGTTTTTTCATGTTTATCAACTTAATTATTAGATTATTAATAACACCCATCTTGCAATTATTTTAAAAAGATTGTGAAATAAAGCACTCTTATAACAAGATTACTCTTGAAAATAATATATTAACTTAGCCAATCCTATCATAGTGTATCCAGATTTTCAGCCAACTAGATGAGAGATTGCATGAATCATCAATTAACTTTCACTGTTAACTTATAAATACACAGAATTTACTGAATTGCACAACAGATTGTAAGGTTAAAAATGTGTTTTTTGTTTTTGGATTTATTAATTTTTATTTCTCTTGTCAATTGTTACTTTTTATTTCTAAAAAGAAAAGTTCAAGATATTTTGTACATATTTTTTATTTTTAAGTTACCTAAAATAAGTACACTTTTTTCAGAGCCAACATAATTTATTATCTTTATTATCAACATAAATTATTATCTTTATTATCAACATAATATATAATCTTTATTATCAACATAATTTATTATCTTTATTATCAACATAATTTATTATCTTTACTATCAACATAATTTATAATCTTTATTATCAACATAATTTATTATCTTTATTATCAACATAATTTATTATCTTTATTATCAACATAATTTATAATCTTTATTATCAACATAATTTATTATCTTTATTATCAACATAATTTATTATCTTTATTATCAACATAATTTTTTTCTCAGCTATTAGAGATTATTATAATTAGAAAATGTCATAAGAAGACTTGTGATGTCTTTCTCTTGGGACATAAGGATAACATAAAAGGTTGTTAATTACCATCAAAAGGAGATGTGATCAGCTACTTTCTAAATCTTCACAAAGAGAAAAAGTTGACAATTAGAGAGAGAAGCATCAATTGAATTGATTGAAAAAATTGTCAAATTTTGCAATAGAGCTATAATTCTTATGAGTCATAAGAACAAAATCATTGAAAAAGTTGAGAAATTTTACCAGCAATATGCTCTTCTTAAGAAAAATTGAAAAAGAAAAAGCTTTCACAGAAGATCTGATAAATTTTTTTGATGTTGCAAGTGCAAATACCCTTTCTGAAATTAAAGATGAGGAAGACCATAAATTTTTCCTACCATAAATGGAGCCTGGAAGAAAGGGAGTTATGGGATCAATTGATAAGATCCTTGCAGATAAAGAAGCACGCCTTGAGCAAAGAAAAATCTTGGAATAAAAACATAGACAGAATAACGAAGAAGAGGTATCCACATCTTCAGTCTTAGTCCAGTCAGAAATATCTGACAGTAGCAGTAGAGGGAAAACATGTGAGGAGGATTCTATACCTCCAAATCCAAAGAAGCCAAGATAAGCAACAAAAAAAAATCACTTCTGCGATGGCCATAGATGGGTCTAAAGTTTCAGACATAAGTGCTGTGTTTATGCTGACAGAAACACCTAGAGCACATGGACGAGCTGTACAGGAACTGTATAAAAATAGGCCTTCAGTTTATAGAGAGTGCATAAAGCACTGTGTCAAGATTGCTGACAAACTGAAAGCTGAGTTTAAAACAGATGTTCCATTTGTAGTTCACTGGGATAACAAGCTGATGCAAGATTTGAAATCAAATGTTCATATTGATAGACTGCCTATCATAGTATCTGATTCAAAATACTATGTAGGCAGTGTTGCTTACTGCTGCTAAACTAACCAATGGAACTGGACACCCAAATGCTGTTGTTACTGCTTTAGAGGAATGAGGTTTAATTGAGAATGATATTGGTATGTCATTTGACACACAGCCTTTAATCCACTACACGGTAGTGGTGTAGTGGTAGAGCGCTCATTCATAAACGAGAAGTTCCGAGAATGATCCCCATCACGCCCCTGGTAGTATCGCGCTTAACTTGTTTCTCCGTGCAGCACCTTGTTTGACGAGGTTTGTGTTTCGGAGTTATAAAGTTGAGAGAGGGTTGTAACTACAAAAAGTAGCCTCCTCGACTGTAGTGGCCCTCTTGACCTTGGGGAGATTAATAATTAAAAAAATAATAATAATACTGAACAAAAAAATGGGGCATGTACTCTTATTGAAGTAAAACTTGAGAAGGATCTACTGTATTTTGCATATTGTCATCACATCTTGGAGGTGATAATTAGAGCTGTATTTTCAGTTCTCTTGGGAGCAAGTCAAGGCCCAGAATTATTTCCATTCTAGAAATTCCAGGCCAAATATGAGACCATTGACAAGTCCTAGTTTCAGACAAGTGTAGATAGTAAGGGACCGGGGCCTCGGCCCTGGCTAAAAATGAGACTTTTTGCAATCCCGGCCCCAGCAAAATTATAAGATTTAGCAGGAATTGATAGCCGGAGCTAGAAAAAGATTTATAATACTTTACTATTTATTAAATACTGGCATACGTTTATATATTTTTAAACTCTAATTTACTTCCAACAAGATTGTAAGCAACCATTATTAAGTTACTTTAAATTAGAGAGTATGTTAAAATACTAAGAAATATATAACTGGCGACTTAAAAAGTTGTAAGTTGCATAAAAATAAAAAAAGGAAAATATGAAGATGGGTAAGAGTTATAAGTTTTTTTGATGTTTAAGAAAAAAAAACTAGATTATTAAAAACTTTTATAGCATGAAGGGACAGATACAGTTAAAGGATGCAACTAGTTGAATAAAAAGCCAAGCAAGATTGAGTTTTGTTTATCATTAAGGAGATGATATATTAGTAGAAAAAAGAAAGAAGTACAACCTTACAACAATGGGAGAGTGGTTCAAGCTTGGCAGATAAAGCAGGTTTAATTTCATGTACAATGTGCTTTTAGAGTTGTCTGAGAGTAAGAAAGTTGTTATTTGTCAATATAGGAATGCCAACAATAATGCAATATTTTTTTGAAGTAAATAAATGAGTTTTGTTGTCTAACAAAAATTGTGGATTTCATGTCCAGAATTTAAATCCATAAGCCACTGCAGGCCTTAGGCTATTACAGAAAAGAGATCAGATTTAAAATTGGCTGCTTATTCTAAGCAATTAAAAAGTAAACATTCTTTGTCAAGACAAGAGTATAAAGTTGAGTCCTCAGCAAAAAAAGGCACTATAGATTTCATAAAGATCGTTTTTGTAGATAAAAAACAATACTGAGGCAAAAATAGAACCTTGAAGTACCCTTAAAGTTACTTGAAATAAAGAAGCAGGTAGGCCTTCAAGAATAACTTTATAACTGCAGTCAGAAAGAAATAGTTTTATAACCTCAAAACTTTTATATAAAGAAACTAATAATAGAATGAAGACTAATCGTAGGCTAGTTAGAGAGATCAAAGTGTTTTCTAGAGTTTTGAAAAATTGGAACCACTTATTTAGCCCTTTTTAAAAGTTTAACAAAAATTAAAGAGTGTTCTGAAGAACACTTTTTTAAGACTAAATGGAAATCTTGTCTGGAGCACAAACTTCAGAAGTATTTAATTGAGAATTATCTTTAACATTAAAAGGCAGAGTGATTTGGATGTTTAACAATGGGTTAATCTGTTTAACTGGCATGATAAAAAGAATATGACCTTTAGATTCAATAGTCAAGGTTTTTTTAAAAGCAAAGTTTTTTCCAAACAACTCTACCCTATTCTAGAGAGAAGTAAAAAGATCAGTCCCATGAATTAGAGATTAAATATTAGTTAATGACACTGTTGAAGACTAACCAAAAGTCTTTAGAACCTAACATTTGAGATAAGGTACAAGATTTGAGAATAACAGAGCTTAAAATCAGACAGGATTTTCTTACAAAGTCTTTTTTACAAGAACATCTCTATTAGGAGAGATGTTCTTGTAAAAAACTTTTTACAAAGTCTTTTTTACAAGAACATCATCAACGACATTCTTGTAAAAAAGATGAAAAAAATGATTAATGCTTAATAAAGCATCTACTCAAAAGTAAAGTGAGGCTTAACTTAAAATTGAAGAAAAGTAATAAAAGCTTCCAAACTTTTATTCCAGAAGGAATAAAATCTTCCGAGATGCACTTTATGCATACATATTATGAATATAAACATATTTGCTTGCTATTTATTTAGATGCTGGCATACAATATCCTTTTATTATTATATAAACTTTAGTATTTATATGGTGTAGTATTTGCCCAAAGAGAAGAGGATCAGATGGATGTGTGGTGTTACTCTAACAAGACAAGAAAAGGAGGCATAACCTTAGACAGATTTAAAAAAACCTTGTATCAAACATAGGTTAGAAAAGATTAAGGTAATTTAGGTATCAGTATGTAGAGAGGTAGCAGCTTTAGTAGAAAATGGTAGTGGTAAAAAATAAACTTTATGAGAGTTCCTTTACATATTTTTTGAATGAACTTAAGTTAAGAAAAAAAAATGCTTTAGATTGTTTATATTAGAGAAACAGCATAAAAGAGGAAGGTTAAAGCCTGAAGATGATAATGATAATGACAATGATTATGATCATCATCATTATCATGATGATGATCATCATCATGATCATTATTATCAGCCTTTAACCTTCCTCTTTTATGCTGTTGATGATGATGATGATCATGATGGTGATGAAGATGATGATGATGATGATAATGATGATTATGATGATCATGTTGATCATAATGATGTTTATATATGCATATATATACAAAATATAACATGAATTTTTAATTCAAAAAATACACTTTAGGATGTTTAAATAATTATGCAGCCCTGGTCACAAACCCGGCCCCAGCTATATTTTATCAAACCCAACTCCGGTCAAATATCAACCCCAGTCACTTACTAGGTGTAGATAACAAAGAAGTGTTCCAACTGATTGGAGATCAAAAAGCTGAAATCTTGGACTGGGCACATATGGCAATTTATAAAACCAAAAGCAACTTATCAAGAGATTCTAGAGATTTTAATAATTTTTCTTGGTGATACTTCCTTAAGAGGAATCCAATTTCAGGCACCATGCACAGAGCAAGATGAATATCATTCATCAATAGTCATTTAATCATTAACAACCTGGATGTTTTGTAGCCAGTTTAAATTGTTAAAACAAAAAGAGCAGGGGCATTGTGCTATGTGTGCCGTTACTATCAAAGTTTCCCTGAAGTCTAGGACAAAAACATCACTTCCTGCATTAGCATAAGTAGTGATCTGGGATCTTTTCTTATCTAGATAATCATACAACATCTTAAGATGTTGTATGATTATCTAGATTATTTAAGAAAATTGCTACTACAGCATTCAATAAATTGTCTGGTCATCTGTGGTACCTATCTGAGGAGTTAGTAGCCTTGGCTTTCTTTAACCAAGAAGTACCATATGATATGAAGAAACAAATGGTGGTGTCACTAAGCAATGCTGGCGATGAACCATCTAAACATCTGCAGAGGTAAGACTGTGAAAAAGGCTCCCTACAGTGATTTGAAAGCTATCCAGACAGCCTATTTGAAAATGAAATTACATGACTTTTCCATGACTCTTCATAAACTTTTATAATAAACCATTAGAGTAAAATATTCAGTACTTCCCATGCACTTAGCAGTTGCCACTTGGTCATTAAAAAACATGCAAACTAAAAACTAATTGCTAGAAAGTTCTGAAATCATGTCAGAAAAAAACTCTGATGTTTACATTATAACTGACCAAAGTATGACAATTGCAACTTTAAAAATAAATGCATGTGATCTTTTAAGAGACCAAGTAGCGTCAATAAGGGCGTCTGGGGAGTACTGGATGTTTTACCCTGACTCTAATTACAAACTCTAATTTTTGTGCACAAAAAAAAATTACACTTTTTTATCTTTTGAAAGAAAATATTTTACCAAAAATGCTCATTATTTTACATTAATAAATAAAATAATCTTTATTAGACTTTAGACTTGAATGAACAATTATGAACTTATTAAACTTATGAACAGTTATATCCATCTAAAATAGAGTATAATTGAAGAGCTTAGTGCTAAAAGTACTCAAGTCACAAAAAAAAATATTTTGAGAAAGTCTACTTTGATGAAAGATATAAAACTTTAAAATAGGGATTTAAAATGCCTGATCCAAGTAGATTTTCTCAAAACATTTGTTTTGAGTCTTAAGTACTTTTAAGACCTTTTTAATTGCTAACATGACTTTATTCTAAGCATTTTAGGGTTCTGAATAACAAATCACTATCAACTACAACTTTTTTTGTGCAAGAAATATTGATAGGAATCTTTTGTATGAATGGTTAAAGTAACGAAGTTAAAAATTGTAAAAAAAAAAAAAAATTCGCAAAAAATCAAGATACTTTACTGAATTAAGTGAAACTTTTGTTGAAGAAATGAAATGACTTAAAAAAAATACTTTCAACTAAAAATGTTAAACAAAACAAACTATAAAAACAAATCCTAGCAAAACTAACTCTTTTTTAAATCTGTTTTTATTTTACCAATGGTATTATCCAGCTGTTGTTTAAGGGTTTGGTTTTATTTTATTTTTTGCCTAAAAGCATTGACTTTAACTAATAATTCCATGGAATTAGATTCTTCAACTTGGAGGCTAAAACATTCAATTTCTTCGTTTAGGGTAAGGATACATGATTGAACATCTTTCTCTTTTTTACACCAATAATTTCTTCAGTGATAAACTTTTTTTCTTCTAATTTTTTAGTAATAATACTTTCATTTTTATTTTCATCTTAATATCGCACATATTGAGAATGAGCAACTTTTTATTTGCCAGTTATTGTAAAATTTTGAACATCCTGTTTTGATGCAGTTAGATTGTCATTAACAGTAAGCTGACTAATCGAAGAGGTTTATTGCATGTGCTCAATAAAAAGTTCTTTGTCGACACTAAAACCTTGCTCAACAGCACACTGACTATGAGATAAAGTGAAAACTAGGATGCAGACTTTCCTTAATAATTCAAAATGTTTGTTTCCATTCAAGTTAGACATTAAAAACTTATCAAGTTGCATTTTCAGGCAATTGAACTGCCTGAACTCTTCCTTATTAACTGCTAATACAGATTTTTGTAAATTCTTCAAACTGATCTTTGGCAGAATCAGCTGTTTGAGTGGATATCAACTTTGATTTATACAGCTTATCAACTAGCTGACCAAAACAAGCAAATCCCACTTCTCTATTATTAACCATATTATTAGGGGGTAGACATGCTGCATTTCGCACTAACATATATTTCAAAGGATTTCTTTCTTAAAGTTTTTCAACTATTTTAACATATTAATGCAATCTTCTTTAAACTTGTGTTTTGCAGTTTCTGTTGGATCTTTAGAGTGTAAAATAAACTTAACTCATTTACAGGAAAGAATCTATCTGAGAATCAGTTTAAAATGCCACCAAATATTCTTTCAAACACCATGCTATATCCATGAAGAATTCCAACTTTAAAATTAGAAGGTTGTTTTTATAATGACTTATTAGTATATCATACAATTTACATTTAGGCTTTTATCTTTTGCTAAGACTTTCCCAGTAAAAAAGGACCTTAACAACATTTCTCCAAATACTAATGACTCTATCAGCAACTGCTTCATCCTTAATCCAGTGTGTTGGACAGAATCTAATAAAAAGTAATAAATAAATAAATGATAGACCCGTTAAAATCTTATGTATCAGTTGATGGTGTGCTTAACAAGGAAAGTAGAAAGCTGAGGGCATAATAGTTGAAGACTTTTAACAGGAAAATTTTTTTTATAATATCTTTACCTCAATGAAACTCTTCACAACAGTTTTCTTTTACATAAACGTCCCTTCTAGCAGGTGAATCTTGAAAGGTTTGCCACATTGTCTTAAGAATCTTTTTTAAGTTCCATGATTTCAACATGAGAAGCAAATGCACCATGAATCACATGTAACCCACAACTTCCAATATCAAGTAACGATGGTAACTCAGAGCTAGAATGTTGGTCTTTAAGATCTAGAACTTTCCAGTAGGTACTTGGTCCATCCATGGAGAGCTGAAGCAAGTTTTTTTGTCAGCAATCGCTTTAATGCTTTATTTAACTCTGTATTTAAATTTTCAGCATTAGGTGGTTTTAAAAACTTTGGATCCAAATAACGAATTTCAACTACATTTGAGGACTCATTCCAATAACAAATTAAAATATCCATTTGTTCCTTTTAAAGTATACAATTTATAGACTCATCATAGGAGACAATTAATTAATGCATCTTTAAAATAAGGATACATTCCAAAGTTTATTAAATAGCCACATTTTTTTCTACTCAATGAAAAACCTTTTACAATTTTGCTGTATGTGAACATAACTTTAAACAACTCACTTAAACATGATCTAAAGGAATAGTGGTACACAACAACCTTTAAAGCCCACAGTACTTCTGCATTAAGAGTGCAGGCAGAAGCAATGAACGATTCAATAGATTTTGAAACCTTTGAAGGTGCTTAAAATGAACAAGATATCTATTGGAAGTGGAAATTTGTCAAAAAAGATACCAATACTTTTAGTTTCTTCTGCCTTTCTCAGATGTTTCTTACCCAACCCATGACTTTTTACTGCTCCAATTCCCATGTTACTTAAACCGAAACTACTCATGCAAAGTCTACATCTTGCAATCAATACAGTTTTGTCTACAGATTTGAAAATCTAGAATCTTTTAGCCACTCACTAATGAAACTGCACTTTTTCTTAGACATTTTTATATTATTAATTAAGAGTTTATTCTCAAAACTAAATTTAATATATTTATACATAACTTCTTTTTAACCAATAAGAATTAAAATCATAGTCACACAAATCATTTGTTACTAACTATTGACATTTATTTATTGCAACTGACATTTTAATTAGGTTTTTTTAACATGCTTTTACTACAAATTATTTTACTTTATTCTAAACATTTATTCAAAAATGAGGCTTAATGACTAAAGCATGTTTTAATGAGATTAGAAATGCTTTCTGCTATCTCTACTGAAGCATGTTTTAATGAGACTAAAAGATGCTTTAGTAGAGATAGCAGAAAGCATTTTTAACAAAACTGAAAAAAAATAATGCAGAAAAAAAAAATGCCTAAAATATTTTTATTGACAATTTTCCTGTAGCCAGGGGTGTTGAAATGCAAAAATCACACATAGGTGGCCATACAAAAAATAACCTTTATTTAACAATAAATGGTGTATACTCTGTATGTAAATAGCTGTATCTCAATCAGTAACCCTGTAACCTTGTCCATATGTTCTAGATCTCATTTTCTTCACTAACATATTTCTTCATTAAAGTTCTTAAATTAAATATAAAAGTATTAATAAAATTATAAATGTACAATAATTATAATGTCAATATTCCAGAATGTACTTATTCTCATTTTAAAATGAACTTGTCAACAATAAAGCGATCCTAAAGTCCCGTGAGAACAGTCAATATGAAATATTTCTTTTTAAGAAACAAAAATTAAATGCCTATCATGCTGTTAATTCGTTTTAAAGATCAGGGCTGAGTATTATTATTGTGATTCAGAAAGATTACATCCATATGGATATGAGCTTCTCCTACCTCCTAGCTCCTCCTACCTTTATCCAGAACTAAATTAGAGCATTAATATCAGTTTTCCTAAGTAAGTTGCCTTAACCATGGATTAGGAGATGCTATGAAACAGGTTGTATTAGATTACATGTTACCAGATAGCAGTGTGACCTGACCTGACCATAATTGATTGATTGATTGATACAAACTCAAACAAAATTTAAAAGCGTGTTTTAATTATTTATTAAACTGATATTTTGATAAATTTTAACTATTTTTTAAAAAGGATGGCCTAAAATAATAGTAGAAAAAAATAAAGATCATTTTAAAAAGTTCCATGAATTTTCCATGACTTTCAATGAAAATTTAGGAATTCCATGATTTTTTTCATGACCAAATAAAATTCCATGACATTTCCATGATTTCCTTGATTTCTATGACCAGTGGCCAAGAAAGGTCAACAAGAAGATTGAAAATTCTTTGCTTCTGAGCATGGGGTCCCATAACTGATACTTAACTCCCTAACTCTATGTTTTGTTGTTGGGGAATAAAGAAGTTCTAGCTGAAACAAAGCTACAAATACTACAAGCTCGTGTTGAGTTTAAAGAGGAATTTCAGTTTTGTAAACCATCTAGTATACAAATTGAAGAGACCACAGACCTACATGAGTTGATTTTCAAGCAGAGCTACCTTCTCTTAAAGTATTTTAACATATCAAGTTTTAACAAATCAAAAAAAAAAAAGCTCAATTATCGTCTTAACACTATAGATGTTTTTAATTATCCTCACCCTCACCCTCAGTTGCTAAATTTTATTGTATGGAACTGTTATGAATCTGAATGAATGTAAATCTGTAGTTAATGATAGTGCAGAAAGAAATATTAGGCTCATTCAAGATTTTGTTGCTGCTACTAGAGATAAAGATCATCTTCAAAATGTCTTTTTGTAGTTAAAAGTCTAGAAAAATAGCTTCATTTGTAAATGAAAAAGTTCCAAGATAAGATCTAATGGAAATTTGTTTCATAAGACAGCAAATTTTTAGGGAGCCGGTAAGTCTGCTGATAGATAAATTATGAATAGATATGATAACAGAACTTTTAGATCTACAAAGTTTCAAAAGCATTCAGGAAGACCATGCAAAACAACATATCGACAGGATCAAAAGTTTGAAATACCAAACAACGAAAAATCCCATTGCTTTTGATTTAAATTAACAAATAAAATGTTTTTATGGAATAAATTATAGTATTTCTATTACAAAACATTTTTTATGTCATGTATGTTTAGAAGACATCCTTTTTAAAAGTCGTTGTTTTCCTTGAAATACTGAAATGCTTAAGAAGAATTAGCATCACAGTATCTAAAGTGGAGTAGTCTAAATTTGTCAAATACTCTTTTTAGCAATAAAAACAAGTTTATGCAATTCTAATCAAATGGAATCAAGTTTGTTTGACGTCCAGTAGGTTCAAAATATGATCCTAAATCTCAAATGCTTACTGCAAAACATGTAAGAGGTAATGTAATGCTTTAAAGTGAAATCCTCTTGGGATGTATTAGTTGGGAAGATGTTGATCTGCTCTATAGATATACTGGAAATATTGATCCAGAAAAATACAATATCGGCTCAAAAACAGGTAAATGGATTCAAGAATTCTTAAAATAAAAAAAGAGTAATCTCGTGTTTTAAAGTTGATATTCCAATCAACTGGGTTATTTGAGAATAAATGCCATTGATTATTTATATGAACAATCAAAGACAATCAAGTATTTGGCATTAAGTTGACAATCAAGTATTAGGCATTAAGCTACAAATCATGCTTATTTATTCAGAAATATCAAAGAAATCATGTACTTTATTCTCATTGATGTTTGCATTAATTTAGTTGACTTTATGCTTCATAGATGCGAAGCCAATTTTGATTGTAAAGATAGTCCTTCAAAATAGTAATGTGATTTTGCATTTCTCATTATTTTGATCACAAATTTTGATCAAATATCATTGAAAAATTCTTACACTTTTAACTATAAAAGTTTTGTCTGTAAATTTTTTAACTCTTGAAAAATTGTTATTTTTTTAATCAATTAAAGTACATTAAATTATCAACATTCATTCAAAACAATATAGTAAAAATAAAAATCTTTCAATAGGTATATAATATGTTGGCTTAAGTAAGCCTTTGCTAAAATATTGATCAAATTCAAATTTTTGGACACTACTGTGTGTATATATATATATATATATATATATATATATATATATATATATATATATATATATATATATATATATATATATATATACATATATATATATATATATATATATATATATATATATACATATATATATATATATATATATATATATATATATATATATATATATATATATACATATATATATATAGTAAAAACTAAATAATTATAACACTCGATTTATTTAAAACATTACTCAGAGTTTCACGCAAATATCGATCATCAGATGTTACAAATCTCAAAAAAACAATGACAAAAAAAATATATTAAAAATACAGTGGAGTATCTTCTTTGATGACATTAAAGTTATTCATCATATATTTGTTTTCATGGCGACATTTAGACGCAAGTTCGTTTCGCTTATTTAGTAAAGGCAATGGGGATGAAATTATATGATATTTTTCCATCAAGCATAAATCGCATGACTTACCACCAGGTTAAAACGGTTCAGCCTGGTCTAAAATTTTCCACGAAAGGACAGGATTTAAAGCTTTCTTTTTAACACTCCACACAAATTTAGAAAGTTCGATAGAGTTTGACCCACTTTCATAACGAAAAGAAATATTGTGCTTGTAATGGCAATCTTTAAAAGTTTTTTCTGTAAGCCCAATATATTATCTACCGTCATCTTGCGGATTTGTCTTAACATTACATAAATAGATGACATTTTTAATTTAGCATTTTCCATTAAGTGGACATAAATTAATGTCAGCAATTGCACGTTGAAGCATTAAGGTTTGAAGAATTTGATAAAATTTTATTGTTATGTGAAGTGATGGTGTTGCGAATATTTGGAAGACAGCTATAGCTTCAAGTTATTTCGATTAAACAGCTTATAGAATTTATGAGATTTTGGGAAGTTTTTATCGATTAAATTTAGGAAAAGTTTTTCTACATTTGTCTTGACATTAATTGAGAACAGAGGGTTAAATCAAATAATATTTTGTGCACATGATTTTGCAACTTTTATATTTAACTTTTATATGGAAGGGTAAAAATCAACAATACCATATTGAACAAAAACATAATGTTTTTTGTCATTGATGCTATGGAACCATTTTAAAACGCCATTTGTACTATGCCATTGATGGACAAGCGTAGCATTTCTAACTTTCTTGTTATATATATATATATATATATATATATATATATATATATATATATATATATATATATATATATATATATCAAAAAAGTCAAAATATCTTATAGTGATGGATTTTTATCAATAAAATAATCATCAAGTCTAATAAATTAAAATTTAAGAGATCAGAATGAAAGTTTATTAACCCCTAAAATTTAAGTGGAAATTTAAATTAATTAATTTTTATTACAGTGATAGTATTAAATTAGCAAAAATACCAGGAAGAATCCTTACTAAGAACTCATAACTAAATGCTTATAAAAAATTCATCAATAAGTCCTTACTAAGTCTTTACAAATTGCTTACTAAAAACTCCTTACTAAATCATTTTTCTTTATTAACAAAAAATAAGGAAAAATCGAACAATTTTTTCTGACCATAAAAAAATATTATTTAAGATATAAAATAACAGATTTGGTATAAAAATAAGATATAAAAAATAATTTGGAAATCTCAAGTATATATGCTGCATACTGATAAAAAAAGTATAAGAAAAACATTTAACTTCCTTTGAATCACTTAATTTTCTAAACACTCTTTAATAATAAAATAGTAAGAAATAGTCAATAAAAAAACATCTGCATCTTACCTCTTTTAGCAGCACTTGAAATGTCATACAATCTAAAAAAAAACAATTTTAATAATAAAAAAAAATGTTTTAAAAGATTTAAAGACCAAAAACTTTAAAAAAACAAACAAATTTTATTGTAAGAGACATTATAATTGTCGAAGCATCAGTCAAAACAATATCTAAATAACTATAAATTAATTATAAATTGATAACTATAAATTGATTTTTGGCGCAACTTTAAAGTTTAAACTTTAAAGACAAAAATATTTATTAAAAAGAACGAAAAAAAAAAAAAGCAACAAAAATTTATAAAAACATAAAACTTTTATAGAAAAAAACAAAAACTTACCCATCATCAGCAACAATAGCATGTCTGTTAGTTTCACTGTCTGAAACAATATAAGATATCGCCATCACAGCTTCATTCATAAGTTGCTTGCTAGCACTGTGCAGTAAAGCACATAAAGTTCGAGCACCACCAAGCTCAATAAATTTATCCTTAAACAGATTTTACTTTATTATCTATTTCTTTTTTTTTTATTTCTCATTTATTTGCACTAACTTGAACTTTTTAAAATGAAAAAAGTTTCAACTTTTATGTTCAGAGATTTAATTTTTTTTATTAACAATTTAGAAATCAAGGATTAGCTACTAAAGGTAGTTAAGGTTCTTATTTTTATTTATTATTTTTTTTTTAGGTTACAAACATGCTCCAAATGGACATAATGGTCTTACAGATTATTACATGCTCAAAAATATTAAAAATTAAATATTAAAAACATTTCTGTAATTTTTGTCACAGAACAGATAAGCATATAAAGAAACAATAAAGTTTACGCTTTAATTTAAAATCTTTAAATGTAAAACCATCACAAATTTTTTTTATAAAAACTAAAAAACTTTGATGAAATATCTTACTAAAAAGCATAAAAGTTAAACAAAAACCTGAATAGAAGAAACTGTCAGCAGTTCAGCTAACGCTTCTGTAGAATACTCTTGTGTTGCCTTAAAACAAAAAATAATAAATAACTGAATTATATAAGATATACAAATTTTATGCTATATATTAGATACATAAAAACAAACTTTACCTCATCAGAACACAATGCAAGGTTCATTAATACTTGTAAACTAAAACATCAAAGTATGAAACATATTTTGAACTACACATACATTAACTGACGCGACCTTATCTTTTAGATAAAGCCGTGTCAGTTTATGCTGTAGTGGTGTAGTGGTAGAGCGCTCACTTCATAAGCAAGAGGTTCCGAGTTCGATTCCCGCCACGTCCCTGGTAGTACCACGCTTAACTTGTTTCTCCGCGCAGCGGCCTTGTTCTTCAAGGTTCGTGTTTCGGAGTTAAAGAGTTGAGAGAGGGTTACAACCACAAGTAGCCTCCTCATCTATAGTGGCCTTCTCGGCCTTGGGAGGTGAATTATAAAAAAATAAAATAAAATAAAAAAATGTATGTGTAGTTCAAAGAAACTTTTAAAATACAATAAAAAAAAACCTATACAACCTTAATCTTTTAGAGGTCAGCATCATGTTGAAAAAAAAAATTTGATACAAAGGTATACAATATATATTATATATATATATATATATATATATATATATATATATATATATATATATATATATACATATATATATATATATATATATATATATATATATATATATATATATATATATATATATATATATATATATATATATATATATATATATATATATATATATATATATATATATATATAGATACATACGTACATACATTGGGCATGTATGTGAGTGGGCATGCGAATTGCACATTGTTTTTAAATCATTTTTAAATTATAACTTATAAATAGCAAAATAATTGATAGAAAAAATGGCTAAGAGCAAATCCAGGAAAATTCGTTTGGAAAGTAGTCCGAAATGCAGAGGTCTTCCATCAGAAATGCCTTCAGCTGTTCTTTCAATATTTTGTCAAGTAATTCATTTTTTTTATCTTGCTGAAAACAATAACCAAAATATTTCAAAACAGAATCTACTAGGAGTGGTTGAGAATTCTTTTAGTACTTTGTGGAATAAAGTAAACCCACATCTTCCTCTTCTTCAGAGTAATTCAATCTTAAGAAAATTAAGAAATCTTTTTGAAGGAGTAAAATATTTAAACCAAGGACATTATAAATAGTAAGGAGTATCAATATTTGATTTTAGATAAACTCTCTGATATTTCATCATGTACTTGTGAATTAGCAACCGTTTTATGTAATGACAGAGATGCTAAGTGTAGCATCATCAATTGCCAAGTAGAGCACATCTTGTGTCTTTGTAAAACTAAAAAGGTATTTGATTAAATTTTTTATATATTAGCGTATGTATTGGAATATTTGTTGTTTCAATCTGCAACTATTGTACTAAGAATTTTTGATTATAATTTGATTTCATTTCAATCAAACTGAAGTAATTGATTATTTTCAAAAATCATATTTAAAGTCCCTTCTGAAAACAGGGCATATATTCATGACCAGAGAAACAAGATTGGTCCTAGAGGTATAAAATTTAAAATCTGGTACATTTACTCCGGAAAGGTTAGTTTCAATCCCTTATGCCCATAACTCATTGATTGATTCTGGTCACATATCTGAAGTTTCAGCATCCAATCCAGATGTTTTGGTAACATTTATATGTATATTTTGTATATATATGTATATTTGTAAATTTGTATAAATATGTATACTCGTATATATATATATATATATATATATATATATATATATATATATATATATATATATATATATATATATATATATATATATATATATATATATATATATATATATATATATAGCAAAATTAAGAGGTAAATACTATTTCATTATATAAGTTAGACGAATATAAATATATCTCTTTATTTAATAGTTTATATAAATACTTGTTTACAAAACATTTAATATGGTATTTAGCTAAATATAACACTTTGTTTTGTTTTATAGAGAGAAGAAAATAATGTCAAGATATGGTGATCAACATGATAATAATTTAAGTAACTTGGTGTGTTAGGGTGTTGATGGTAAAGATGATAAAAATGTTCTTCAGTTTAAAGATGTCGTTGAAAATGGAGAAACTTGCTTGTCGAGAGTTACTGAAAAAGAACACCATTTAACTTTACTAATGAAAATAGTTTTAAAAATGGTTAATATCTCTCTCATAAAAATCTCCCATCAAATGGTGCAACTGGTTTGCTTCAAAGTGAAATTATATATAATGTTCTGAAAGAGTATGATAGTTTTAATTCAGTACAAGCCTTTCTTGATAATACAAATGTCAATACAGAATTCAAAACTGGTTTTCTTGTATGTTTAGAAAAGAAATTAGGAAGAAAAATATACCTTATCAGATGTACTTTGCATCACAATGAACTTCCATTTCGAAAAGTATTCAGAACAGTTGATGGCAGTTAGAAGTATTAAAATAAATTTTCAGGACCTATTGAAAAGCAAGTTTCTATAGATTTTTACCTTAACCCACAAGTAAAGTTTACCAAAATTAATACTCCAGTGGAGATTATTAATATTCCCATTGAAGTGATTAATGATTTAAGCCACAATCAATGACTATTATTTGAACGTTGTCTTGGAATTTCTAAAGGATTTGTCAATCCCATATTTTTTAGAAGAAAAATTAGTCCACTAAACAACGCAAGACGATTGACTTTAGCAATTCGAATCTTTATATACTAATACTGAAGCACCAAGTCTAAATCTTGTTAGGCTTGTGAATTTTATTGCACAAGTGTATGCATACATTTAGTTTCTTATCAAAAGGTCTAAATTTATGGATTCTCCAAGCATATTCTTAAAAACGGCAGAACAGATAAGGAAGCAAGATGAGGAAATACAAAACATTTGTTTTAAAAATCTAAAAAAAAATACATATTGTCTATTGCCTGAGAGCTTTTTATATTGTATTTTAAGTAAATATAAAGAATGCTGTGTTACAAATATTGCTAATGTTGACATAAACTTTCAAGCAATTTCTTGGACAGAATTAATTGACTTTAAAAAAAGAAGTAAACCAGCATCGGCAATATGGTTGAAGGATGACAAAATCGATGCACTAATTGCAACTAAAGAAGTTCCGAACATACCTAAATTTCTTTCTCATGCACAGAGCATGAGAAAGAAATTCAGGTAAGTTCGAACTTCTTTAACGCGCTGTGAAATAAATTACAGTGACTGGTCACCAAGTATATGGCAGGGAAACTCATCATAAATAAATTTTGAATAAACTAAAATCCAGGGAAATTCGACCATATTTTAAAACTAAAAATAATAAATAATGTAATGGTTGCAGATCTTCAGCCTTATCTAAATTCATAATTGGCTAGAAATTTTAAACCAAATGGGTACACGTATCAACTATGTTCAAAGTATTTAGTCAAAATTAAATTGTGCAATTTATTAATCCTTTATTCATATCTGGTAATTATTAATTACTGACATCTAGTATAATCTTGAGGTCAAAATTACTCAAGTTGTTTGTAAGCACTTTCAAAACCTATATAACTATATTTATCTAAATCCTTTAGTATATAGTTATATAAAGTATTCAACTAGATTTACTTAAAAAAACTAAAAATGAATTACATAACTAAACTTTGTATATACAGTTTAGATATACAAGTAATTCTAAGTTTGCTGTTTAAAACTTGATTGTATACTATACTAATAGATGTGCATTAAAATGAGTTATAAAAACAGGCTAAAAATAAATCAAATGATTAAATGCGTACTATATTAAATGAAATTTTTATAATTTATTATTAATTTATTTAACCATTTCATAACGAATAAATTTATTTGAAAAAATAAACTTTTGACTGGTTTGATTTTTTTATTAATTGATTTTGTAAATTGCGTAGAAACGTGAAAATCTATCTATCTATATATATATACATACATATATATATACATATATACATACATATATATATACATATATACATACATATATATATACATATATACATACATATATATATACATATATACATACATACATATATATATATATATATATATATATATATATATATATATAGAGAGAGAGAGAGAGAGAGAGAGAGAGAGAGAGAGAGAGAGAGAGAGATAGATAGATAGATAGATAGATAGGTAGATAAATAGATATAGATATACCATTTGTTGAAATTATAATATATCTGCTTTATTCTATATATTCACTAAAATACTTACCCTTCATTTTCCACAATTTTTGCTTTTGCATCATCACCAGTTGCAGCAAGACTAGCAAGCTCAAATGCAGCATTTCGACGCTCTTTCATTCTATAAGTATTACTAGCTAAATTAAATAAAGGTTTTGGGTTGATCTCTAGTATTATCTCAAAACCTAGGGAAGAACAGCATATAGGCAACCTATCAACAGTTATCTAATTAAAGTAAAAAGAAATAAAGAAAAATAAACAGTTAATTCTGGGTCAAGTACCAGTCTACTCGAACTTTTATAATCTTGAACTGCTTTATTTAATCCTTTGAAATAGTCTAATCGATCACTATTAAAATTCTCCATTCAAGTCAAACCTCAGATAACTCAAACTTCGTTAAGTCAAACCATTTTTTTGACCCCTTTTTTAATGACTTTTCAGCAAATTTCTTTGGATAATTCAAACTTTTTGTATGGGAATTATATTAAACATAAGCTAATGTAACCTAATAATTTCCCAATTTTTTTTATGTATTTATATCTGAATAGAATAGATCGATATCAGTTAAATAATGCTATAAAAAAACTGTTACAAGGTAAATAATGGTAAAACTATTAAATAAACAATTATTTTATAGTTTAATGAATTTTTAAATTGAAGAACGCTGCCTTATAAAGACAATTATATAACCAAATAATAAGGAAGTCATTGTGCATTAAAAAAATATAAAATTCAAAAAATAGAAATAAAAATATAAAACTCTTCAATTAAAGATAAATTTATAAAGTCATAAATTAAAATTAAAAATAAAAACCTAATAAAAATACAAATATAAATTTAGTTAAACTAAATACCCTTTTTTCATCTTCATTATCCTAAATGCTGAAGTGAATAATATGGTTGTTAAGTCTCCTTGTGGTGCTTTTTATAAATCTGTAACATGTAATCAAAAAGCTATACAATGCGACTCTTGCAATAAGTGGATCCACATTAGGTGTAATAATGTTGATAAAAAATTCTACAACTCTTTGATGACTGAAACTGGCTATTGGTACTGTTTTAATTGCTTGGAAAACACTCTACCATACTCTTCTCTGACATAAGGATTTTAAGGTCACTATAAATGGTGCAAATACTTTTACTCATAATTTATTTTATGACATTTCATCTGACCTAAATAATCTTTTTCAAAATAAACTTGACATCGATAATATTAATTGTAAATTAGTATTGATTCAAAAACCTATTTACATGTAAATATATCATCCCTGGTGTATTACCTTGATGATCTAAAGCTTCTGCTTTCCCTTATGAATAATAAACCCAATATCATTGCTATATCTGAAACTCGTTTAAATCACAACAAAACACTTAGAACTGATATCACTTTAAATGGCTATGTCTTTGAACATACTGATTCTCATTCTAATAAAGGAGGAACTATTATATATATAAAATCTGAATTAAATTATAACTTAAGATCTGACCTTAAAATTCAGAAAAAAAAAGAACTAGAATCAACCTTTATTGAAATTTTATATTAGTTTTAAGTGCCATCAGAAAAAAATATTATTGTAGGTTGCATTTATCGCCACCCATGTATAAACACTAGTGAGTTCAATATCACTTATATACAAACTCTACTTGACAAGTTATCACAAGAGAATAAAAATATGGTTTTTTTAGGAGACTTCAACATTAATCTTTTAAAATATGACTCCTGTAATGATGTTTCTAACTTTCTAGATCTTATGTGCTTTTTCTCTCACTTCCAATTAATTACTCAACCAACCAGAATTACTCCAAAATCAAAGACACTCATAGAGAATATATTTGTAAACTTTCACGCTCCAAATACTAAATCAGGCAACCTAACAGTATACCTTGCTGACCATCTTATTCAGTTCATATTCTTTGCATTCAAGAACTTGCATAAATCGTTCCAATTTTTAATGCAGTAGTGGTGTAGTGGTAGAGCGCTCGCTTCATAAGCGAGAGGTTCCGAGTTTGATCCCCACCACGTCCCTGGTAGTACCGCACTCAACTTGTTTCTCCACGCAGCGGCCTTGTTCGTCAAGGTTCATGTTTCGGAGTTTGTTCGTCAAGGTTCATGTTAGAGTTGAGAGAGGGTTATAACCACAATTAAGTAGCCTCCTCATCTGTAGTGGCCTTCTTGGCCTTGGGGAGGTGAAATAACAAAAAAAAAAAAAAAAAACTTAAAACAGTCTCATCCCAAACTATATTGTAGATGTTTTAAAAATTTTGAAGAAAAAAGTTTTCTTAAAGACTGTAAAGAAACTGATTGGCTTTCAATAAACCAACCAGGGAACTATCGTGATAATAACTCTACTTCTAAGTTTTTGGATGCACTTAGAAGATTACTCGATAATTATGCCCCTTTCAAAATGTCTATCAAAAAAGCTAATAAATATTTATCAAAGCCATGGATTACTAATGGAATCATTTTGCCAATACAAATTAAAAATAGGTTGCACAAGAAATTTATAAAATGTTACAATGAGAATATAAAGCTTCAATATTTTCAAAAATTCAAATATTATAGAAATCAAATTAGTAACCTACTGCGATACTCAAAAAAAACATTATTCAACCTACTTTAATGAAAATCTAAATAACCTTAAAAACACCTGGAAAGGAATAAGGAGTATTATTTATATTAAATCAAAGAACAACAATAATAAAGATAGTTTAAACATCAATAATAAAACTATAACTAACAAGAAAATAATTGCAAACACATTTAATGATTACTTTTCTTCAATTGCAGATAATCTTGCTAAACAAATTATACATCCTAGATTTCACTTCAGCCATTATCTAAAAAACCAAAATCCTAACTTTTTTTATATCTCCAGTTACTTCTCAAGAAGTAAATGACTATATCTCCCTCTTGAATCCAAAAAAAAGTACTAGACCCAATAGCATTCCTTCAAAAGTAATGACCTTAACATCTCAAGAATTGAGTTTCCCCTTGAGTATTATAATAAATCAATCTTTTCAATCAGGGATACCCCCTGACTTATTTAAAGTTGCAGAAATTGTTCCAATTTTTAAAAGCGGCTATAAACAAGATCCTTGTAACTATCGGCCTATATCCTTACTCTCAAATATAGGTAAACTAATTGAAAAGCTTATGTATAACAGGCTATTCAGTTTTTTAAATCTATCAGATAGCTTATTTAGTCTGCAATATGGATTCTGAAAAAATTACTCTACTAACCAAGCACTCATAGATATAACTGAAACCATACGCCAGGCTTTGGATCAAAACAATTTGCTGGTGGAGTGTTTGTTGATCTGCAAAAAGCTTTTGATAATGTCAACCATGAAATTCTATTATCAAAGCTGTATCATTATGGTGTAAGTGGAATTGCTCTGAACTGGTTTAAGTTATATCTAAACTATCGTCCACAAAGTGTTACTATTGGTAATATTTCATCCACTACTAAGTTTACATCTATAGGTGTTCCTCAGGATACAACTCTGGGTCCCCTTCTTTTCCTTATCTACATAAATGATTTAAACACTTGTATTAAATACTCGAAGGTGTTTTATTTTGCTGATGACACTAACCTTCTAATTGTAGATAAGTCTTTAAAAAAGCTAAATAAGTACCTAAATTATGACCTAGCATCACTGGTTCAATGGTTGTGATCAAACAAAATATCTTTGAATGTCAAAAAAACTGAATTAGTTCTATTTAAACCTCAAGGCAAAAATTACCAAAAAACGTAATTTTAGAATTAGTGGTCAAAAACTAAATATTGTAGATAAAATAAAATATCTTGGCATATTATTAGATGAAAATCTTTTGTTCATTCAGCAAATTAAATCCATATCAAATAAAGTCGAGCAAATGGAGTGCTTACCAAAATAAGGCCTTTTGTGAATTACAAAACCCTTGTGAATATTTGGCATGCTATTTTTAACTCCCATCTAGGCTATGGTTGTCAGATATGGGGACAAAGTTCATCCATTTATAAAAAAAACCATATAAATCTCCAGAATAAATCTTTAAGAATAATTCACTTTCAACCTAACAGTTTTAGTTCTGACATACTATATAGTCTTTTGAAAATTTTGAAGCTTGACGAACTTATCTACTTATCAAAGTGAGTTCTTGTGTGGGACATTGTCCACAACAATATGCCCAGCTGCAACACATAAGTATGGCATAAAGTCAATCAATTATCAATCAATTCACTGTTGGAACTCTCTTCCTGTTGAAACTAAAAAAATATTCTTTAAAATGACAAATGGAAATGCCTTCATAACCCATGTATAAAAGTTAATCCTCAATAAAAATAATCGAAGAATCATCAGTTATGCAATTGCCCCCTAGCTATTCTTTATAACTAAATTTTTAATATAATAAAAGTATAAAACTCATAAATAAAAAATAAAAAAAATACAATATAAAAACAAAAAAACAGAAATAAAAATATAAAACTCATAAAATAAAAATAAAAATATAAAACTATAATATAAAAAATATAAAAAAATAAAACATAAAAATATATAAATGTTCATTTAGTCGCAATCAAATACCCTCATTTTCATCATCCTGTAAAGTTTATATGGCACTTAAGTTTGTGGCATTGTTACTAAACCATGTAACATGTAATAAATAAACAATAAACTATTTTCTATGCAATCATATAATTTATACCATCATAGGTCTTTACACATCATCAGTTTATAACTGATTGTAAATGTCCCTCACAATTGTGTGTATATATATATATATATATATATATATATATATATATATATATATATATATATATATATATATATATATATATATGAATATATATATATATATATATATATATATATATATATATATATATATATATATATATATATATATATATATAATATATATATATATATATAGTTATTATTAAAGTTAAAATATATTGATTTGATTAAGCTGCTTAACTTTTTAAAAGGTTTTCTTTTGACTGTACTGCGTGAATACAATCCGTAACTTCTTTCATTAAAACATAAGTATAATGGTGTAAACTAAATGTATATACTTCACCATTGAATAATGAAAAATTGTCTCAACTCGAACTAATATCTCATATCAGGCAAAGTTTGACTTAACAGGAATTCGCTTTAGTCAAACATTTATTAAGTTGAACCATTTTCCTTTGACCCTTGGAGATTCGAGTTATTAAGAATTAACTGTATAAATAAGCTATAATTTTTGATAACTTTATGATAATGCAGAGATCATTTGATCTGCTTACCAAAAGCGTTAATACCTTTTTATTTATATGTAATACCCATGTTTAAACTATAGATATAAATAGACAAACTCAATACCTATAGATAATATTTTTATAAGTATTTTTTCAGTTTGGCAATGGCTCTTACTATATTAGCAGAAATATCACAATAAAATAACAAAACATGATGTAATTTTATATCATATATATACATAAGTGCAACATTCTGTGGCAGCATTTAATACTACCTGATTTTACCAAATTTTACCAAACTTCTTAATAAATATTTAATATACCCATTTACTTATTTTTACTTATTTAAATTGATGCATTAAACTCTTTAAAAAAAAATAAGAATAAAACAAAAAGTAATAAAAATACTTTATTATACATATATGAGAAATATTATAGTTTTTCACAATAAATTGTATAAAAAAAAATTTAAAGAGAACCACACATTTATTGTGCATTTCAGGAGCTATTCTAAGAAAATAATTTGGGCGGAAATTTGCCATATGTGGGCATTTTTTACCAAAAAAATGATATTTGCTGAAAAAAAAAGTCCTCAATTTCTGAATTAGGGCGAGTTGTCGAAAACATTCTAGAATAGCCCCTGGCCATATTTATTATGCCAAGTCATATAAAAATCTTTTTAAAATTTGAACATGTGTTTATGTTATGTTTTTATAAAACGATTTGTTTTTGTTTCAGCTTTTTAATATGCAATTATAAATATATACTTTTTAAGTGCAGCAAATAGTTTTAGTAAAGTAAGTTTAGCCACAGTGTCAATAAAAATAAATAAATAAGTTGTTCACTTACTAAGAGGCATCAACTTATAAAAGTATACAATAATGAACAAAATTTGTTTATTTTTGTATACAATAAACTATCATTTAAAAACTTCAAAAATTAATTTATTTTTCAAGTTTTCTAAAGTTATAGTTACTATGGATGCAGCAAGATTGCTTAAATACAACATTACTACAACATTCAGGCTGCAGAACAAGCGACTCCCAAATATGGTTGGTAAAATGCCTCAAATGCTTGGTGTTATGACAAGCACAACACAGTTTTAATATAAATTACAAAATCATGAACAACATGAAAATCATGTGTAGACTTTAAGCATTGGTGGTTAGCCCAAAAGCATTTTTCATTTGATTATGCAATAAAAAGCTATATTATTTATATATTAATTGTATTAAATTGCATGCAATTTTTTTGATAAAAATAGGTAGATTTGCAAATAAATGATTGCCAATAATGGGTTTTATCATTATTATAAAAATGTAACTATTTTTTTATGCATGTGTAAACACATTATGAGCTATTTATGAAACTTTGTGAAGTTATTAAATTTAACAAAATTGAAAAAATGTTTCAACTTTAATTTATCATAAGTTGTGATTAATTAGTAAAATAATTTTTTTTAACTCTACTTTTCAGTAACAAAAAAAACCAACCATCTTTCTATACAATTTCTAAATATAAAAGTTAAACTTCCCATCTTTCCATATAACTTCTTTGAATAAAAGTCAACTTTGTCATTTTTCTATATAACTTCTTTTTAAAAAAGTCAACCATCTGATTTTTCTATATAACTTCCTTTAAAAAGAAGTCAACCCCATGATTTTTCTATATAACTTCTTCTAAAAAAAGTCAACCCTCTGATTTTTCTATATAACTTCTTTTAAAAAAAGTCAACCCTCTCGTTTTTCTATATTTTAGTATAAAAATTAACTTTTTTTTATTCTTACCTTCCAATCTTTGCAACAAGCAAAACTTTGGCAACATCTTTGTTTTGAACAAGATAATATTCAATGATGTCACCCACCTATCAAAAAAATAATAATAACTATCAAGAAAATTCAGTTTAAAAAAATAGAAAATAATATCAATATATTACAATTACAAATTCTAAAAACTAAATACCTCAACTTTACAGTTAATGTTCAGAAAAAGAACAAGTATAACTGTGCTTATTAAAAATATCGAATGACCGTAGTAAAACGCAACTAAAAAGTATAACAAAACTAAAAGCATAACAAATAAATAAAACACAAAAAACTCAAAAAAATACAATAGTAAAAACATAATAGATAAATAAAACACAACAAAAAACTGAAAAAACACAATGGAAAAATAAAGCAGTGTTTTATAAACAGTATGGAATTATGTTTGGGTACACCAAACATAATTTCTTACTGTTTGACTGGTATGGCCACCTAAACTGAAAATCATATGAGTTATAAATTTTATTATTAATAAATTTCAATAAAATTTTTAATAAATTCCAAATAAATTTTTTAAATGTGTTATTAAATAAAAGCAAATGAACACATTTAAAAAAATTTCATTTTTGTTAGCCATACATTACGCTTTATAACTGTAATTATAGCATAAACTATATACAAAATTTTATTTCTTTAAACAGTATTACAAAACCATTTTATATTTTTTCAAAGTTAAATTTTTAATTTTTAAATGATATTTATAATAAAGTTTTTTAATAAATATAAAAAAATAACAATCAGTTTTTTTAATCAAAAAGTTATAATACTTTATAAATGCCGTTAACATGTTTTTTACAACAATTAATTTCATGTAAATAAATGCCGCATAAACAATATCAAAAAATAATTTAAATATTCCAATTGATTAAATTTTTTGTTAAACATAAATTGCTGAATGTGTAGGTGAAAACGCCATTTTGTTCATAAAATGCATACTGCGTTATGTTTCATAACTAGGCCTAAATATAAATATCTACCCAGTAGGCTCAAGATGTATTTTAGATGTTTAAAAATGTCTTGTGACCTAAAAAGATTTTTTTTGCAAAACAAACCACTTTCAAAAACCATTAAAATAAGGGGCATTTTATATACATTATTATTAAAAAAATAAAAAATAAATAAGAACAACTATTTTTTTTCGACCGGCACCGCCCAAACTATTGCTGGGTAAGGCACTGTAAAGCATAATAGAGAAATAAAACACAACAAAAAAATAAAGCATTGCAGATAAATAAAAACACAACAGAACTGTGAAACACAACAGAAAACTTTAATACACAAAAAAACAGAAACGTAAAACAAACAAATACAAAAAATTTTTAACAAAAACTTTTAACTCTAATACCTGAACACAGAATAGAAACAAAACTTACTTGAAGAAATTTTAAAAAAGTCTTAAATTAAAAAAAAAAATTTTCTGATTGATTAACAAAGTTAATTACAATAACACATAAACAATTTTAAAACATGCTATAACATAAGATTACTTAAACCTATGTTTTTTCAGTTTCAACTTACTTGACCAAATATTTACATAACCACAATCTCCTTTTAACTCAGCACAACCATGTTTCTAGAAATAAATAATTTAATGATCATGACCATGATGATGATCATCACCACCATCACCATCATCATCATCATCATCATCATCATCATCATCATCATCATCATCATCATCATCATCATCATCATCATCATCATCATCATCATCATCATCATCATCATCATCATCATCATCATCATCATCATCACCATCATCATCATCATCATCATCATCATCATCATCAGCTTACCATTGCATCCAAAAGTAAAAAGGTTCCCATCGTAATAGAAGCAGTCAAATTAAGAATCAGACCAATACTGAATGTAGCAAAAAAGTATTCTTTGCTAAAAATGAAAGTAATTTTCACTATGAGAAAAGATAATAGATAACCACAAAAACAGCAAAATAAAAAATAAATACAATACAAAAATAAAAATTATACAAATATTTATAAATCATTGCTGATTAATTATGGTACTATAAAAAATATTTTTTCTCACAGTAAAAGAAAAAAATTTTTTTTTAACTAAGATTAACTATAATTGTATTTTAAAAAGATATTAAAGTTTATTTACTTTATTAAATCCTTTATCACTTTAAAATACCATTAAGTCAATTTTTTAAACAACCTGAATGAAATTTTTGAAATTCTCCAAAGTTGTGCTCTCTAAGATCAACACTGTACTGAGAAAAAAAGCTCTACTTGAATCAATGACAAAGCACCAATAGTGTTATTCATTTGTTTCAAGGTATTTAATAAAAATTTCAATAAACTTTTAGTTTTTGATATAACTGACTTTTACTAATTGATTAATGCTAAGGTACTTAACAATGCAATAGAGTTTGCTGATCAGTGTTTAGTTATAAATTAAAAGATAAACAAATTATTTTAATTGCAAGAAACCATATAATCCTTAATTATGGTGATTCATGGGTTAAAAAAAGGAACAATATTTAATATCGCCAAGGGTTATTTTAAACATTTTTCCTCTTTTTTAGGTGCTCCTGATTGCAGAGGTATGCAATTAGTAAGATATTATTTTGTGTCAACTACCTGAATTTTATAACAGAAAAGAATTGCGTTTATATCAAGTCTGCGGTCTATCTATGTTTAAAAACTTAAGCGGTCAACAAATGAAAACAAAAAAAAGAGGCACTTAGTAGATATTTTTTAAAGAAAAAATCCTCAGCTGAATATCTAAATATCAATTAGCTTTAATGTAAAAATTACTAATTACCTTAAATGACTAAAATCACTAAATCCTAATAACAATTCCTCCATAATCCTAACTCAAAGCAAAATAATAATTTGCAGTATACCATCAAACTGAGATAGTCCATTGTATTAACAAATTTTTTTTTGAAAAAACTGATCCACCCTATCAGGATGTATTATTAAGGATTTTTCCTCCAAGCTCAAATATCAGTCTAATATAGAACCTGTTTAGAGCAAAAACGATAGAGGAACATATTTTGGTACAACCTTCTTTTCATTACAACAAAAACACAACCTTCTTTTAAATATCATTGATGTAAATGTTGCTCATGTCATCATGAAGTAAATCTTGTTTAATTAGTTACCGGTGTATGTGTTTTACAACTGCTTAAAAAATATAATAGCTTTTTAACTTGGCTCCAAGACAACATCACAACTTGGAGCAGAACAGCATAATATCTTATCTTCTTGGTTATTCAGTTAAATGGATGAGAAGTTAT
>NC_088925.1:56782500-56835000 GCF_038396675.1 Hydra vulgaris
TCTTTGAGATGATCTTTGGGCTGATATCTTTTGTATCTTCACTAATAAATGCGTCTCCTATTTAACCTTCTGGATACATGCAGGAATGAAACTTTTATTCACTTTCATTGGTTTCAAGTTAAGCCTTATTCAACTTCATGGTTTTTACCTGCTTGTTATCATTTTTTTCATCTTTTTAAAAAGAACAACTCTTCTGAGAACAAAGTCATATTATTATTAATTGCAATTAATATATGTAAAACGATGCTGCCTGGTGCTAATCTCCATTTTGCTCAGTTTACTAAACCTCGTATCTTATTTCAGAAGTTAGGCTCTAAAGACTTGTGGGAAATCGTCAACAGCATAAATAACAAAGGTAGGTCTAACATTCCATCTCTCATTCATGGATCTGATCTTATTAACTCTCTCAAGGATGAGGCAGAACTATTCGGAAAGAACTTTTCTTGTAATTTGACTCTTGAATCTTATTGCCACATTCTTCCTTCCATTCCAAATAAAAAGGTTAACCGATTGTTAAACATTTGCTAACGTGATATCTCAAATAAACTCTTCTACAGCTTGTGGTCCAAACAACATTCCTGTCATAGTCTTGCAAAAGTGCTCTCTTCAATTATTTCTAAACTATTTAAAAAATACTTGACTGAATCTTATTTTTTTGCTTGCTGGAAAATGGGATCTGTTGTTCCAATTTTTAAAAATTTATTTTTAAATATAAAACATATTCATGAATGACAACCATCTCACTCTTCTTACATCTTCTTGGATTATTGTTCACTACTGACCTCTTATGGAAACCATATTATTGATTGCTAAACTAGCATCTGGTAAGGTTTCTTAATTGTGCTTGCTATTTTCTTACTCCTGGTTTCATTCTCTACCTCTACAAGTCTCTTATTCCCCCCTGATGGAATACTATTGTCATATTTGGGCTGGTTCTTCCAATGATGCTCTTTCTTCTCTAGACAAAGTTTAAAAACACATTTTAAACGAATTTGGATCTGTTTGCCAAGCTCACCTCTCTATCCCATCGTTGCAAAGTTGGATCTTTTTTTCTTTTCTACAAATACTATCATGGTTGCTGCTCAAAGGAGCTATCATATCTAGATCCATCAACCAAAACTCATTGTCACTTGACTCGCCATTCAGCAAAGCCTCATCTTTTTACTGCATCTGTCCCTGCATGCTCTAAAAACTTCGATTTATCTAGATTTTTTCCCTGCACTTTAACCTTTGCAACTCTCTCCCACCTTCCCCAATGTTTTTCTGACTCACATAATCTACAAATTTTAAATCTTTTATCAACCGTTCCCTTGGTATTCAAATCTAATCTTTGTTTTCTAATAACTCCCAACTTAACAATGGTTGCTTGTAGTCTTGTCGTATTTGTAGAAAAAAAAAAGAGATGACTTTTTATCTTCAGAATGGGTTTCTTTAATGAATGGATTTATTAAATTGATTTACTTCTTCATTACTCCTTTTCTCCCAGACTCTCTTTGTGCAAAAAGAAAACTATGACCAATTTGTAATTACAGGTAGGTCATTTGCTCTAGTAACATCAAACAGGTATAAAAAATAATCTTTGAAAACATTTTCTGTGTGTGTGTGTTGATGTGCTTATTAGTTATTTTACTAGGAAATTTGTTTGTGTATATTCTAGATATGCCTTGAATACCAGAAAGTATCTAATGTAATAATTCTCTGTAAACACTTTTTTTTTAAATACCATTATTTATTTTAATTTTAACACTTTATTAAAATAGTTATAATCATACTGTTCATTTAAAAATTTAACTTGACATGTTAATTTAATAAATTAATAGTTATGTTCATTTAAAAATTTAACTTTTTAAAACGGTCTCAGGTGTTAAAACATACCAGTCCATATAGCTGAATAAACATATACAGTAGATAATGATAACATAGCAGCAAGTAAATGAATCCATAGCAGAATCTAAAGTATTAATTTTAATTTTTACGACTTTAATTTTCCTAATAAAATTATTTCATTAAAATTTTAATCACACAATAGGTATGATATATGATATGTTGTATAATATATGTACAGACATGGTGCCCAACGGCACCAGACTAAAAATATTATTCTGATGCTGATGAGTCACTCGAAAGGGCAACTCATTTGGATCAAATTACTTTACTAAATTAGTAAATTTAATTACTTATTTAATAAAACTGATTTACTAATTGAATTCACTTTTTTGATAGTAAACAAACATCAATAAATATAATTTTTAAATAAGAATATACTATGTGCCTTAAATCGTGTGAAGCATATTTATATTCTAAAAACTATTTATATAACATAATAACTATCTATATATAAAATCAAATCAAAATATACTATAAAAAAATATTTAAAGTATGTCTCAATTTATAATTAACTATATTACCAAAAATAAGTCTGTATATCACTGCACATAAACAAAAGTTTCCGGTTTTTTAAAACTGTTTATGTCATAAAATAATTTAAATAAAATGTCCTGGCGTGTTTTTTAAAAATATTAAAGCAAAATATACAATGTTTTCTTCATTTTTGAATATGAACTTGAATTGGTACTTGAATTCCAATTTGAATTCATTTGTACTTTTGAACTCCAAAATTCAAATTTGTACTTTTGAGTGCAAACTAGTAAACTCAATTTTTTACTGAAACATACTTAATCACAAAATTTACTCAAACATACTTAACCACAAAATTTACTCAAACATAATTAACCACAAAACTTACTCAAACATACTTAGCCACAAAATTTACTCAAACATACTTAACCACAAAATTTACTCAAACATACTTAACCA
Organism: Hydra vulgaris; assembly: GCF_038396675.1. NCBI lineage: Eukaryota > Metazoa > Cnidaria > Hydrozoa > Anthoathecata > Hydridae > Hydra > Hydra vulgaris. Next base: position 56,785,318 of record NC_088925.1, read on the forward strand.
CAAAATTTGTAAATAAAATTCTACTTGTTCTTTATAGTACTTCCAAATTACCACAATCAATTGTGAGTGAAACTATTTGTCAACATAAATGTAATGAAACAAATAAAGATAGGAAAAGAAGTGGACATCCCTTAAAAACATCAAAGGCTGAAGACAAGTCAATTATGCTCTAATGTAAAAGAAATAGTCAATTAGTAGTCAAAAAAATAACATCAATGCTGCTTCAATGCTGCTAATAATAAAATTACTTCAGAAAGGACTGAACAACATAGCTTAAAAATTGTTGGCTTGAATGGTAAAGTAGTTTTTCAGAGAATAAAAAAAAAGTTCAATAGTCCATATAATATAAAAATAGACACAAATAGAGTGGTGAATTGTATTGTGGACGAATGAATTTAAATTTCTTGTTTTTGGAACAAAACAAAGGAACTATGTGCAACAAACAGATACTGAAAAATTCATTCTGTTAAACATTGTGGAGTTTTAGTTTTCAATAATGGTGTGGACTGGTGTAGAGTTTTAGTAATGGTCTGGATTGGTGTGGAACTTCAGTATTGGTGTGTGACTGTTTTGCTTCTAATCAGCTTGGTAATATTGTGAAAGTAAATGGAATTCTTAATAAGATATTATTTAGAAAAATCCTACGGTGTGAAAAGTGTCTCATTAGGTACTTAAACTGGATCTTAAAGTACGAAAACAATTAGAAAACTAATTTGTGGTCAATTTTACAACAATTGTAGACCGATATTTTTCCAATCTGTTTGGATAATTTGATCAAACGAAACCCAAAACTTGTAGGTTTGAAAATGTTGTAAGTTTGGAAAACTTGGAAATGAAATCATAAATGTGTAGGTTTGGAAATACTGACTTCCAAACCTACACTAAATAAATTAAATGTATTCTACAAAATAGAGTTCTCAATGTTCTTAAAAAAACAATGCAATAATAAATTAGTACAAAATCACCTATCAAATTTTTTTCATTTTACACTGTGTTTCATCAATCTTTATTGACTCTTTAAGACTCATCAGAAATGAATGTTCAAATTGTTAAAACTTCAATTTATACCAAAAATTAACTACTTAAAAAAATGTCTTAACTACTGTAAAATATCACACATTTTTAGAATATGCTGACACATGACATATGAGAAAAATTCTTTAGAATTGTTTACTTCTGCTTTTTTTATATATATATTTTTTAATTAAGATTTAATAATTATTTTTTGAGTTAATCTTTTTTATAGTTTTATATTTTTATCTTGCCTGCATTTAGAAATCAATTTTAATTTTTTGTTTTAGAAACAATTCTTGGTTCCAATGTGTAATTATTTCAAATTTTTCATCAGTATTTATTTCAAATATGCATTTTTCGGAAGGATGAGCCAATTCAATGTAAAATCATCAATATTTATTTTCTTTCAATTCCAATATGTATTTTGACAGCATGAATACTATAAATAGGGCGTTCTAGCTCATTTTTTTTCAACCATATCCCTATCTATCAACCATATCCCTATCTATATCCTTATTTCATATCCCTATAGGATAGAGATATGGTTGAAAAAAATGATCTAGCACGCACTTTTTTATACTAGCTCATTTTTTTTCAACTATATCCCAACCCATATTCTCATTTCATATTTTCATATAAAAGTATAAAAAGCGGGTTCTGGGCCATTTTTTTCAACTATATACCTATCTATATTCTCATATCATATTTCATCCATATCAACCACAATATATTAATATATTATGGTTACATCAATTTCATCAACTTACGCATAAAAGAAAACATACTATATCAGACTTATCAATTCTTTATTATCAACCCATGAGTTGAAAGAATCAGGATACCCATACCACTTTACTAATGATTTGTTTTTAAGTTTACGAATAACTTTTTCAATCCTAAATATCTTTTGATCCGTTTTTTGCATTTCTTGTTCATAAAAAATACCTTGTATTTTTTCACCATTATAGTCAGTTAATTTATAAGTTGGTGGATCTGTGAACTGAACTTGTGACACTGTAAAAACTTCTTCAGTCCATCTTGGTGTGTATCCTTTTTCAAACATTCCTTTCTTTTTAGTTATCCTAACTCTATCACCAATTGAAAACTTTGGTTTTACAGACTCTGATCGAACATTTCTATTTAGATTGAACCAAACAATATTTTCATTCTTTTTATCACTAGCTTCAACTGGTGTCATTTTAATGGAAGAATGCTTTGTGTTGTTGTATTTATTTACCATTTCATCTAAAACGTCAATATATTTTCTAGTAGAATTAGCTGAAAAGTACTTAAACATTTTATCTTTCATTGTTCTATTCCAACATTCAACTACACAACTTTTTTCTTCATTTTCAGTTGAGTATAACTCAACACCTAGAGCTTTAACATGCTTATTATAAAATTCTAAGCCTTTGTCTACCCATATTTTTTGACACTTTCTTTCGTGGAAGATTTTATTTAAAGCATTAGCAACATCAACTCCAGTTTTACTCTTCAATGGAACAATCCATCCATACTTAGAAAAAACATCTATTACCATTAATAAGTATTTTATACCTTCATTGAATTTGGAGAAAGATTGCATGTCAACTAAATCAGCAGCCCATATTTCATCGATTCCATATACAATCACTTTTCTTTTTCTAAAATGTTTTACAACTGGTTTATGAAGTTCGTTTGCAAGTTCGCCAGTCCATTTCAGATCTTTATCTTTTTCTTTGATCGTTTGTAGTTTTCTACAAACGATCAAAGAAAAAGATATTCTTTGAAATTGATAAAAGAAATAATAATAAGTTGCTTCCTAGGAGTATAAGAGGAATTATTGTTGGAAAGTCGGGTTGTGGAAAAACTACTTTATTATTGAATTTACTTTTAAGACCTGGTTGGTTAGATTATAATAATTTACAAGTTTTTGGAAAGTCTCTTTTTCAACCAGAATACAAAATATTACAGCAATCTTTTGAAAAAAAATTGCCAAAAGAAGTTATTCTAGAACTATTTAATCTACAAGACGAAATAAAAAAGTCAAATGCAAACCCTGCGCTTATAATTGAAGATATTTCAAAAAATTTAAATGAGAAAACAGATATAGAGTGTAAGTTTTTTGAAACGGAAGAAGATGTACCAGATCCTAAAGATCTAGATATTCGTTAGAATAATTTGATGATATTTGATGATTTACAATTAACAAAGCAAAATAAGTGTGAAAAATATTATATACGAGGAAGACATAGTAATGTAGATTGTTTCTATCTTGCACAAAATTATTTTATGTTACCTAGGCAAACTATACAAGAAAATACAAATTTTATTTGCTTATTTCCTAAAGATTCAAAGAATTTAAATCACATATATAATGATCATGTTTCAAGTAATATGGAAAAAGATGAGTTTAAAGATTTTTGTAATAAAGCATGGTCAGATCCTCATGGATTTGTTGTTATAGATCTATCTTCTAAGAAAGATTATGGAAAATATAGAAGTGGATTAAATTGTTTTTATATACCCAATTTTTGAAAAAAATATAATCTTATATAAAAATGACATGTTTATTAGTGAGCGGAAATAGTAGTTTATTAAGAACTATTTTTAGCCCTGTAATTAAATTTAGAGAAGACAGAGAATATGAAATGGCTCTAGTTCGTGTAGATACATCTTACAGTTTTTCTAATATTAAATCTTCAAACAATAATTTTAGATATAGCAAAGATAATGGATCAACTTGGAAGGATATAAACATTCCAGTTGGATCTTATGAAGTTGTTGATATAAATAATTACATACAATCGACTATGATATTAAACGGTGATGCAACTTCAGCAGTTGCAAATATTACAATTGTAGCAAACAAGAATACATTAAATGCAAATTTAACTATTGCAACTGGTTATAAAGTTAATTTTACAACTTCAAATTCAATTAGAAGTATTTTTGGTTTTAACAGTGGAATATATTCAGCTGGATACTATATATCAACTAATATAGTAAACATATTAATATAATAGCATCGTCGTATGTGAATGGAGCAACTAGTAACGTTATATATTGATTTTTCCCAGATGTAGGTCCTGGATATAAAATTATTGAAAAGCCGAATTATGTAACTTATTCACCACTAATACTAAAACAAATATCAAAAATGGAAACTAGATTGGTTGATCACGATGGAAATCTTTTGGATTTACGAGGAGAACAAGTAACTATTAGATTTCATATAAGAGAAGTAGATAAGTCGTAAAAATAATTTTTTTTAAATTTATTTTACTTACATATAAAAATGAGTAATTATACTAATATTAAAGTAAATATTTCAGAAGGGCAATTGAAAAAAATTAAAAAAGTAATTGATGAAGGTGGTTATGGAGCTAGTATTAAATTAGCTCATTCAGATCTTAATGGCGATCATGTATTAGCAGTAACAAAAAGGCAATTGAATAAAATTACGAAAGCATATGAAAATGGTATTGGTGTGATAATTAATTTAAGTAAAGCGCAACTCATTCACAATTCTAAAATAGAGGGTGGATTTCTAGGAGCACTTTTACCTTTCCTTGGTACAGCTGGAAGATTTTTAGTATCAAGCGTTGCTCCAGCTCTTACATCAGGTTTATTAGCAGGAGTAGGTTCAGCAGCTGGATCAGCTATGGTTGATAAAATTGCTGGAAGGGGTGTTGTGTACTTAAAAAAGAATGGAAAAGGAATTAAAATGACTGCTGCAGGAAATGGCTTATATTTGAGACCATGGAATAGAGGTAGTTCTATAGGTGATGGATTGTACTTACGTAGTGGAAATGGATATACATCAACAGGATCAGGTTTATTATTAGGACCAAATTCACCATTTGCTAATATTCCATTTTTGAATATACTTTTATGATTTCTTAAAATTTGTTTTCTTTATATAATAAAAAGAAATGCCATTACATATTTTAGGAAATATACCAGGTGAACCACCAAAACAACTTATTTATTCTAAAGTATATGCAAATATATTCAAAGATTTAGAGCATCCTTCAGTATTAATAGATAATAATAAGTATGAAATATTTGCGCAACAAGACATTACAATAAAATATCTATCACATCAATATATTCTTTTAAAGTTTGGTGTTGTAGTTAATGAAAGTGTTGTGTTAGTTTCATTAAAAGAAGAACTTAAACGAAAAATGTTAAGTTTGCAAAACTCTGTAATATCAGAGACTGTTGATGATATTATGATAAATGTTGTTAATAATTCTGATTCTGATATATTGATTAAAAAGGGGGATAGGATAGTTTTGTGAATTTATTGTAATTATTTTTTAAAAAAATATTATTTTAAAAAATCATTTTTTACTTATTAAAATGGAGTTTAATTGCAAAAAGCTATGTAATATTTATTCAGATATACAAAATGATAAAAATATTAATCAGTTATATTCAAATCTTCCAAGTGCACCTGATGAAGAAAATAAGATTATTAGTGCACATCTATATCGTCTAAACACAATTAGTGAGATTCAAAAAGAAATAGAGAGTGAGAGAGAAAAGAGAAATAGGTTAAGTAAAAAGTACCATAGAGCTGTAAAAATAATTTCAGCTATTGATAATTCATTACTAGCAAGCACTATGGCACTTGGAACTATTGGAATCGGATTTTTAGCAACAATAGTTGCAGCACCAGTAGCTATCGCATGTGAAGGTGCAGCATTAGGAGCAGGTGTTTTATCATTAATAGGAGGACAAGTTAATAAAAAATTAAATTTAAAAGCAGAAAAGCATGAAAAGATTAAAGTACTTGCTGACTCAAAACTAAATACAATAAGTGACTATATTTCTAAAGCTTTAGTAGACGGAAATATAGATGACAATGAATTTAAACTAATACTTAGTGAACTTGAAAAATTCAAAGCTATGGTTGAGCAAATTAGAACAAATTCAAAAGAATTAATGAATGAACAAACTAAAGAATCATTCATTAAACAAGGAAGAGATAAAGCAATTAATATACTCCAAAACAAATTTAGAAAAAATGTCAACGTCAAAACATAACGTTTTACGTTTTTTATCTTTATTTATAAAAAAAAGCAAAATGCCATTTCAAAAATTGAAGATCCTGAAATAAGGGATAAAATTGTTAAAGATTACTTAGATAATAAAAAAAGAGTAAAGCAGAATGATTTAAATGAAACTAATGTACAGTTAGGATTAGATAGTCTTAATAGTCAAGATGGTATGAGTCTAGGAAAAATTGCAACAGATTATCTAAAAATGTATGCTAATAGTAAAAAATCTACAGACAATACATTTGGGATACGTGATGAAGATGGTATATTTTATATTGGAAAAAAACCAATACATATTAATGATAATGGTATAATTATTGATGATGAAATATATTATGGTACTCCTGGTCTTTGGGAATTGATAGTAAAGTTTAATCCTAATAAAGGAGTATATAGTGAAGACGATCTTAAAAAATATCAAGATATATTAATACAAACAGATGCAATTACTTCTAAAAAACCATACAAACCAAAGTCTTCTCGTAGTGTAAAATACAGAGAAATAATATCTCCTATTTGGAAAAATATAAAAGAAAATAGGAAACGTGAATTAAGAGGAAAAGGAATTGAAGGTAGAGTAAAAACTATAATTCTTCCTAGTGACCCTGATGCATTAGTTGATCGGCTTTATTTGTGTATAGCTGCATGGAAAGCAGGTAACACTGGAGCAAGAAATGAAGGTGTTGCAATTTATGATGAATTATTAAGGCAAAATGAAATAGATAATGAACAGTATAAAGCAATACAAAATCTTTTATAATTATATCTCATTGTATATAAAAAAAATATATAGTACATAAAAATGCTGATTGTTAATAATAAGAGATATAAAAAAATATATGTTGTTGGAGGAAGTGGTATATTCAACATAATAAAAAATTTATTTAAACGAGCAGCATCATCAAGTGTAACAAGAGTGTCATCAGATATGTTGAAGAAGATGGCTGCTACTGATTTAGGAAAAACTGCAACAACTGCTGCTAAATCAGCAGGAAAAGAACTTTCAAAATCAGCGATAGAAGCTGCTACAAATGCTGCAGTTGAAAAAGGAAAACAATTAATTGAAAAAGCATCTTCAAAAATAGCTTCACAACCTGTTATTAGTGAAAAAAGTAAAGAAATACTTTCAAATTTGATAGCATCTGGGTCTAATGATCTAAAAAATCAAAGATTTTACATGGATCCAAAGGATCTAAATAATAATGAAGATGAAGTAAAAAAAGTGCCTTGCAAAGGTCGCTCATGCAAAGTATCAAATAAAAATGCTGTAAGAATAGAAGATCTAGTTAAAATGGGACGAGGACTTCGACTTGCGTAAATTTAGCTTTCGTAAATTTAGCTTTCGTAAATTTTTTATATATAGTTTTTTAAGAATTGTCAATTAAAAAAATTTTTTTTATATTGTATATAAAAAAATAAAATGACGACTTCTGAAGTATTTAATTTTACAGAAATTCCAGTAATAGATAATGGAATTGAAAGATGTGAAGATAGAGAATATGAACCTATTGTTGGAACAAATCTAAATTTTGGAGATATAAAAATTATCGTTCTAGAACAAAATTTGTTTTCACTTCCATCTAAAGCGTATCTCTTATTTGAAGGGCAACTTGTTAAACTAGCTGATGGATCAGCTTATGCTGATGCAGATCAAGTAGCTCTTACAAATAATGGTATTATGCAATTATTTTCTAAAATAACATACCAATTAGGAAACCAAGATATAGAAGCTATTTATAATCCAGGTCAAGCAACTACAATGCTAGGATTGCTTAATTATTCAAATGACTTTCAATTAGCACAAGGATTAAATCAATTGTGGTATAAAGATACAGCATCAACAGCAGTAGCTGCTGATAACACAGGGTTTGCAACAAGGCAACAATACATAATTAAAAGTCCAACTACAAACGGTACATTTTCATTTTGCATACCTTTAAGACACATTTTTGGATTCTGTGATGACTACGATAAAGTTATTTATGGACTTAAACATACAATAATTCTTACAAGACAAAGTGATAATCCTGCAATTTTTAGGCTTTCTGCTGCAGCTGCAGGAAAAGTCTTACTAAAATCTTACTAAAATATCATTGTTTATTCCAAGTGTGAAACCATCATTTGAAGAAGAGAAAAAAATTGATAGTGAAATTAAAAGAAAAGTGGTAGCTCCATTAAGTTTTAGAATGCGTCAGTGTGATACTACAACTGTTCAACAAGCTACTATATTTGGTTGGCAATTAAGTTGTGCTGAAATTCCAAGATACGTTATTGTCGGATTTCAAACAAATAGAAATACCGGAGACCAAACTGTCAATTCGGCATTATTTGATCATTGTGACTTGAAAAATATTTACGTTATTTATAATAATAGCACTATCCAAGATCCTGCCCTTGATTATTATTGCTCATTTCCAAATCAGCAATTTTCAAGAATTTATAGAGATGCATCAATGTTTAAAGAAAGATTTTATGGAATGAATGAAATGATTGCAAACAGCAATATAACTCCTTCTGACTATAAAGATTTATACCCAATACTTGTTTTTGATGTTAGCAAACAATCAGAAAAATTAAAATCAGCTACAGTACAATTACAAGTTAAAGCATTTTTTAATACAACTGTACCAGCAAATACTCAAGCATATGCTATTGTAATATCTGATAAGATGATGAAACTTATATCAGATGGTAAAAAATTTGATGTTAAATAAATTTTTTGAAAATTATTTAAGTTTTTTTTCTTTATATAATAAAAATGTATTATACAAAGAAAAGTTTAAAAAGTTTATTAGAAGAAAATAACATTTCAAAAACATCTGACAATATCGCTACATTGCTAATGATTGCAATGGAAAATGGGTTAGTAGATAAAGAATCTATTATGTCTCAAGTGAAAGAAGTAACTGAGAAAAGATCAGTTGGAAGACCTAGAATACATCCAGTAAAAGATGTTGATGAGAAAAGATCAGTTGGAAGACCTAGAATACATCCAGTAAAAGAAGAGAAAAAAGAAATAGATTTAAAATATGAAAGATTAAGAACAATTAAGAAAAAACCAGTCACTATTAAATTAACAAACATGGAAACAGGAGAAGAAACAGTATATAAATCCTTATATAGCGCAATGCGTGAAACTGGTCATGGATATAGATATCTTGAAATGCATGATGGCAAGATTGATAATGGTTATAAGATTGAAATATTAAATTCTGAAAAATTAAAAAAATAAAAAATCTTACTATATATAAATAGGGATTTATTTATATTTCATATGAAACTTTACATATGAAATATTGACAAGAAAAAATACTTTGAAAAATGATATAAAGAAAATGAAAATTAAAAAAAATTATCTTGATATATAAAAATGGAAAATAAAACGGTAAAAGAATTAAAACAAATCGTTAAAGAGCGAGGAATTAAAAAATATTATAATATGTGAAGAGATGATCTCATATTTGATTTATCGATCACAGAGATGCAATCAGACGAACAGATGGATATTAAACATCTACTTGATGAGCCTGTTAAAGATATATCATCAACAATTTTATCTCCGTCACTCTTGCAGATTGGATTTTATCATATGTTCCAGAACCAATTAAAAAAACAGCTAATGAAAATATTGAATCATTAAAATCTGCAGTTTCAAATTTGTATCAAAAATTTGGAATTAGAAATCAGATAGAATTTAAATTATCGCAATCAGCTGTTAAATATGTGACAAAACAATTTACAGCTAAAGGAATAGAAGGTTACGATGCTTTGTCTTTCATGAATGCTGCTAAAAACAGTGCATTTAAAATACTAAATGAAAATAGAAATTCAAAGGTTTACATAGTTCTCATTTGTGAAATAGAGCATACTGATATTAAAACAGGAGAAACTACAATCACATCTGCTCCATTTAGAACGAAGAATGAAGTTGTATTAGAAACAACAGATATAGAAGATTTTTATGAAACATCAAAGCAGAAAATTTTAGAATCCTTATCATTATATCAACAAAATAAATCATCATGTTGTAGATTTGTTTCTGTTGAAAAGATGGATATCAATTTTATTGAGTATAACCCTATTAAAGCTAAATCATATATTCCACTTGATAAAAACTTAGCAACTAAAAAAGCAATAATTAATATAAAGAATGAAGTGGTGTATCGCAACAGCATTAAATCCAACAGATAATCCTGAAAGAGTATATAAAGAGCTTAAAAATCTAGCTGAAAAAATAAACTGGGATAAAATAGAATTTCCAGTATCCTTAAATCAAATCATACAATTTAAGAAGAACAATCAAGATATCAGTGTCAATGTATATGGTTATGAAAATTCAGAAGTTCATATTTTGCACATATCAAAGAATAATGGTCGCAAACATTTAATAGATTTACTATTAATCTCAAATGGTGAAACCAATCATTACTGTTTAATAAAAAATTTAAGCAGATTACTTTCATCACAAACATCAAATAAACATTGCAAAAAACACTATTGTAGAAATTGTTTGTTAGGGTTTAATTCTGAAGAATCATTATCTAATCATAAATCTTATTGTGATACACATGATTCAGTACGTATTGAACTTCCACCACTAAATTCAACAATGCAATTTACTAATCGCAATAAATCAATGAGAGTTCCGTTTGTAGTATATGCTGACTTTGAAAGTTTTATCAAACAAATTGACACTTGTGAACCCAATCCGAATGAATCTTATACTAAACAATATCAGAAACATATTCCAAGTTCATTCTGTTATTATATTAAATGTTTTGATGAAAGTTTTTATCAAAGAAGTCCAGTCACATATACTTCAACTAATGAAACTGATGATGTTGCACAAAAATTTGTTGATAGCTTACAAGAAGATATCATTAAAATTTGTCATATGATTAAATTTCCAAAAAAGATGATATTTACTCTTGAAAACAAGCATGATTTTAATACAGCAATATCATGTCACATTTGTGGAAAAGATCTTAGAAAAGATAAAGTACGTGACCATTGTCATATAACTGGAAAATATAGAGGTGCTGCTCACCAAAGTTGTAATTTAAATTATAAAATTCCAAAATTCTTTCCAGTACTATTTCACAATTTATCTGGTTATGATTCTCACTTATTTATAAAGAAATTATCAGGAGGGAAATTGAGCTGTATACCAAACAATGAAGAAAAGTATATTAGCTTTTCTAGAGAAATTAAAGTCGATGAATATATTAAAGACGGTAAGAAATTTGAAGTTTAACGAGAGATTCGTTTCTTAGATAGTTATATATTTATGCCATCTAGTTTAGACCCTTTATCAAAGAATTTAGCAAAAGACCAGTGCAAAAATATCGGAAAATTATATTCAGGGAAACAATTAGATTTGTTACAAAAAAAAGGCGTATATCCATATGATTGGGTAGACTCTGTTGATAAATTTAATGAAACCCAATTACCAACAAAAGAATTATTCTTTTCAAAATAAAACGATGAAGATATAAGTGATGATGAATACTCACATGCACAAAATGTATGGAATGAGTTTCATTGCAAAACATTTAGAGATTATCACGACTTGCACAATGTTTCAGATGTGCTTTTACTAGCTGACGTCTTTGAAAATTTTAGAGATGTTTATATGAATTGTTATAAATTAGATCCTTCTTGGTATTATACATCACCAGGATTAGCATGGGATGCAGCATTGAAGAAAACAAAAATAAAATTAGAATTGCTAAGTGATTACGATATGATACTAATGATAAAGAAAGGAATAAGAGGTGAAATCAGTATGATATCCAATAGGTTAGGAGCTTCTAATAATAAGTACATGGGTGATGAGTATGATAAAAGCAAAGAATCAACATTCATACAATATCTTGACGCTAATAATCTATATGGATGGGCAATGAGTAAACCACATCCAACACATGGTTTTAAATGGATGGATGAAGATGAATTGAAAAAATGGAAATCAATTCCATGTATACTAAAAGTAGATTTAGATTACCCTGAACATCTACATGATGAACATAATGATTATCCTCTAGCACCTGAAAGATTAAATATTGATAAAGTTGAAAAATTAGTCCCCAACTTGAATAATAAGAAAAAGTATATAGTACATTATGAAAATCTAAAACTATATGAAAAATTAGGATTAAAGATTACTAAAATTCATAGAGGCATAAAGTTTGAAGAAAGAGCATGGCTCAATGAATACATCGAACTAAATACAAACCTTAGAACTAAAGCAACGAATGATTTTGAAAAAGACTTTTTTAAACTCATGAACAATTCAGTATTTGGAAAAACAATGGAGAATGTTGAGAACAGAGTTGATATTAGATTAGTAACAGACAGAAATGAAGCTATTAAACTAGCATCAAAACCAAACTTTGAAAGTAGAACAATATTTGATGAAAACTTAATAGCAATCTATATGAAAAGAACAAAACTAAAATATACTAAACCAATTTACTTAGGAATGTGTATATTGGACTTGAGCAAAACTCTAATGTATGAATTTCATTATGATTACATAAAGAAAAACTATGCTGATCGAGCAAAACTATTAATCACAGATACAGATTCTTTAGCATACGAAATTAAAACAGAAGACTTTTATTCCGATATTTCTAAAGATATTGAAAACAAATTTGACACAAGTGAGTTTAACCCAAATTATCCAGCAATTAATAATGTAGGATTTAAAGTTGGTCTTAATAAGAAAGTAATAGGAATGTTTAAAGATGAGACTGGAGGAGCACAAATTGAAGAATTTGTTGGACTCAGATCGAAGTTGTATTCCTACAAAGTACATGGAAAAGATAACAAAAAATGCAAAGGAGTAAAGAAAAATGTTGTTAAAAAGTATATAACACATGAAGATTACAAAGATTGTTTATTAAATAAAAGAGATCATATTAGGAAAATGAATGTAATAAGATCATACTCACATGAAATTTACACAGAAGAAATCAATAAAATAGCATTAGGCGCAGAAGACGATAAAAGAGTAATTTTAGAAGATGGAATACACACATTAGCATATGGACATTACAAACTAAAATAAGACAATAGGGCAAATAGACAATAAGACAATAGGACAATTAGGCAAATAGACAAATAAGGATGTGCTATGGGAACCTATGGGGTAGGGGGATCCCAAAAATTATTTTTTGAGAAAAAAATAATTTACAGATAAAAATGGAAAATAAACTTGTCAATGTTGAAGGAAAAATTCTACCTAATGAACCACTAACAAATTTTCAATTGATAAAAGCAGCAAAAAAATTAAAAATAAAACATTTTAGAGGTGTATTTGTAAGAGATCAATTACCAAAAAATGCACACAGAAAAGAATGCGGAATATTAAATACAGGAGATTCAAGTACGAAGGGATTTCACTGAATTTGCTGGTACAAAGACAGTGATAAAAAACTAAGTTTTGACTCTTATGATCTACCACCTCCTGTTGAAATTGTTAATTATTTAAAAAGTCTTGTTTATTATAACAGTGAAAGAGTTCAATTTAGAAATACCTCATTCTGCGGACACTTGTGTTTATATGTTTTGAAAAAACTAGATGAAGGATATGATTTTCAGAATATTATTAATAATCTATGGTAATTTTTTTCTTTATATATAAAATGCCTGTCGATATATTCGGTACTACTACTTCAGATGTATATTTAAATGGTTTAATAATATCTGAAGCTAATAACTTGTTCATTCGTAGAGATGGACAAAATAATGCAACTAGTAATATTAATATGAATTCTAATAAATTAATAAATGTAGCAGATCCTACTAACTCACAAGATGCTGCTACAAAGAATTATGTTGATAATAATTCACTTAGTCTTAATGAATTAGGAATAGTACCAAATTTAAGTTTAACTTGCCTTGGGTTAAAATACAAGACTATTCCACCATCTACATTTCCTGACGCAGCAATAGTTTTTACACAAGCTACCGGTCCTGGTATTCTCAGAAAACTATGGTTAGCATTATACAGATCAGATCCTAATATCAATGTTCCAGGTAATGTATTTCTTAGAATATTTGCACATCATGCACTTTGCATAGGAGATTATTCTACTTCTACACAGAGTATTGGAGATAATAATTTTCCTTTAGCTTGTGATATGTTAATTGCACCACTTGGTGGACCATTTTATGCAAACTCTTTACAAGGTTGTAATGTATATACAGCTAGTGCATTAGGAGGATACATTTCACTTGATATGCCATTTACTGAAAATCTAGTCATTCAATTATAAAATAATACTAAACAAAACGTTTCATATTGGATACAACCTCATATTACAATGACTACATCAATACCTAAATCATTGTCACTTATTAAATTATACTCAACAGAATTTAGATTTAATCCCACAACTTATGATAAAGAATATATCTTATTAGACACTACAGACAATGGTAAACAAGGTGTTTATCTTAAGTATATTAGAATGCATGTAATTGGAATAGCTGGAAATTGGTGGGAATCTAGAGTACGCATGTATGTGGCATACAATTCTCCAGCAAGTACGAACTATGTTATGAATACATTGACACCTTATGATGGAGATAGTGTCAACCATTAAAGTTTTTGTAAATATTATTTACAGAAAATATACAATTTTAAATCTTATTTATATCATTTATAATATAAATATGAAACCAATAAAATGTAACGCTGCGGCTCATGTACAATTTTTTTTTTCTAACATATTTCTATTATTTTTCTCTAATTGCGTAGAAAAATTTTGTAAAATAATTAAACATGAACTAATATTTTATTTTTAAAAAAATTTAATGCTCGAACAATTTTATTTTGTTCTAATTAATAATAGAAATAACATAAAATAAGCTTTAACACTGAAACTTGCAAAATGTTATTGCATATCTTGATCCATTTGTAACTGCTTTTGGACTTTCCATCCAACATTCAGATGTTTAAGAAGGAATACATTCATGTGTTATCACACAAATTAGTACTGATTAGCAGTTGTGTTTGTAACATTTTCCTTTTTAAACATTGCAATAAATTATCAGTTAATAACCTGTTGCTTTTGGGTAAAAGTCATCAACTCAGTCCATCAACTCATGGTGTAGTCACTATGGCTGCAGTTGCCCCAAGACCAATGTCATATTTACTTCTGACCAATGCAATATTTATAGATTCTAATGAAATTTTCTTAACTGGTCTTTGAATGTAATATTTTCTATTATCTGAGCTGTATTCTTTCCAATTTTGCGCATTGGTTACATGTGTCATTTTTATAAGAGCATATTATATCTGGATCAATTTTTGCAGTGGTGCAGACAGTACACAGGTATGACAATTTGCAATGGTTCATAAAGTCTAAATTGCAATTCCTTTTTTTAATTCTAATTAACTTCCAACAAGGCGGTAAGCAACCACTAATAACTTGATAGTTAATAGAAAACAAAAAATAGATTTGAAGAGCAAGGAAACGGCTGATAGAAGACTTAAAAAGTTATAGCTTGTATGAGTCAAGAAAACATGAAAATAGGAGGGAGTTACAAAGGGTTGAAGTGCAGGGGGAAAAATAGACAGAATAAAGTTTTTAGAGCATGCAGGGATACAGTAGATGATACAGTAGATACATAGATGCAGGGATAGATACAGTAAAAGAGTAAGTAGACTGAATGTCAAGTCAAGCAATAATGAATTTTGAATTAACTAGAGATGATAGCTCCTTTGATTTATTAGTCTCTCCTTATATTAACTAAAAAACTAAAATCATAGTTTAAACAAAATTTTCTCCTTACTTATGCTAAAACTTGGAAAAATTTTCCTAAAAAAAGTTTAGGACCCCTCCGCCTCTTTTTGACAACACTGATGATAATTTAAATAATTTGTATAAAAGTTTTTAAAAAATCAGAGAAACCACTTAGCACAGCATCAAAAAATGTTAGTTGTGCAAAACAGTTAGCGTGTATGTAGAAATCTTCCAATAAATCATCAAATTTGAAGTTATATTCAAACTTAGTAGAAAATTCTTGATAACAAATGGTTTTGAATATTTTGTTTTTTGTGTTACTCTAATTATCATATTTAGTCAAAAGTTTTTCTTGCATAAAATAAATATTGTAAACAACAGTATAATAAGTGTTGAAGTTAAATTATACTTGAATGAATATCAAAATATTGAAACTAAATATACAAAAAGTAAAACAAATATTTTAAACAAGTTTCAAATCTGTTTTGTAAAATTACTTTTAGTTTATCATGCTGAACCTCATACTTTTCTTTAATTTGCCAATAATAAATTTTTGGATAAGTTTTTACTATTTTATTCTGAAAGTGAAACACCCAGGGTAGTTCTATTTTTGGAGTGAGAAACACCCTATTCACAAATCAAACACCCTATTCACTAATACTTCTTGATTTAATATCACTATGCAATATACTTAACTTCATCCAAAAAAAATTCTTAAAAGTGTGCAACTTTACAAAACTTAAAAAAATTTAGTAATATGTTCATGTCAAATAAAGTCATAGAAGTGATAGAGTAGGGTGGGGTAATGTGGGTCTAATCAACATTTATCAGTTTTTTAGAAGAAAGGTTTTAAGTAGAAGTGTTATTTACTGCATGTTATAGGTGATTAAAACAGCTCTCTAAACTTTAATTATCAGCTAATTAGGCAAATTCTTAAGTATATTTTTTAAATCAAAATGGTGCATACATTTAAAGAAAGATTTTTATTGAAAACCTTAAACTTTAGAAAAAGGGTTTTAAAAACAGGGTCTAACACATAAAAAATGTTTTATTTGGAAGAAAATTTACTAGATAATTAGGTTCAATTAGTTTTAATACGGAATGGTACATAGTTTTTTTGAAAAAAAAAAAGCAACATTTTTGGGTGGGGTAATGTGGATCTTTATGTCAATGTGTTTTGTACCATTAAGAATCT
Organism: Hydra vulgaris; assembly: GCF_038396675.1. Lineage (NCBI taxonomy): Eukaryota > Metazoa > Cnidaria > Hydrozoa > Anthoathecata > Hydridae > Hydra > Hydra vulgaris. Next base: position 56,802,324 of record NC_088925.1, read on the forward strand.
AAGTCTGACTATGTTTCTGGATTCATTTTTTATGGAGTTTTGTTGGTATGGATTTCTTTAGATGACCATTAAAGATGTAATGATATCATATTAGGCTTCCGCTTTAAATTCTTTCTTAAGCATAATTTCATCATGCTTTGACTTTTATAAGTATTATCGACTTTTAAATTTGAATACCATATATTCAATTTGCAGAATTATAATATGATTTATTCTATATATTGAGAAAATTAGCTAACAGAGATAAAAACTCAATGACTTTAGTCATATTTTACTATAAGTTGATATATTTCATTGAAAAAATATAAAAATGTAACTTAGAACCACATTACTCCACAAAACAGGGTAATGTGGCTCTATAGAATTCAGTATTTCACAGGAAGATGTGCGATCACACGTCATTATATGACCAGGCAAATAACATTTTACTTTGACGATTTGACCGCAGCTATTTCAAAAAACATTTAAAAAATACGCTCAATGAAAAATATTCTGAATTATACCTTTAGCGAAATAGATTACATCAAAACTTCTTCAGAAATATTTTTGAATTAGTAAAACATTTTTAAATAAAGTCAAAATTCACTGAAAATGATTTTTTTTTTAAAGTATCATTATATATAATTTTTTTAATTTATATTAAATAAATTATTTAATTAAGCATGTTTTATATTAAGCATTATCAAAAAATTAAAAAATATTTTTTTTTATAAATGATGGAATTCTAAGACAAAGAAAGTCTCTTTAACGCTTTTTAATATAAGAATCATTAAATTTAATACATTTAAAAAGAAAAAAAAAAGTTTTGTTAAAAAAAAAAAGACAAATGTTTTTGAAAGCTGTTACAAATAAATAAGTTTGACCTCTAATGCTTTTATATTATTGAAACACTTTTTAATGAAGTAACAAAACACTTCTAATGAATTTTTATATTAAGTATTATAAACTGTTCTTTTTATTAATATATTAATGTGTTTTTTTATGATGAATGTTAATCTTTTGAAACAAACTTAAAACAAAAAACAAAGTACAAATGTTAAAATAAAGATTGAATAAGTCTAATCTTGATAAGTCTAATAAATATAACAATTTTTTTCAGTTTCAACAATATGTTTCAACTATACAATCATTTTTAAGTTAAGACTATACAATCTATATAGTTTACTATATAGTTTACTATATAATATTATATAGTTTCGACTATACAATCTTTTTTAAGTTAAATACAAAAACTATATATATATATATATCTTATAGTGCTGGTTTAGGTGAGCAGTATAAAGTTATACTGAAATAGCCTGCTGCTGGGGGCTTCAGTACATCCATCGACTGACAAATAGCCTGACTGAATGTAGCAGAGTGCTGCTACATTGACTGAGGGATTGGCATGGGGCAGCAATCTTTTTTTCATTATTCTTTGTTTTTTTCTTCTTTTTCTGAAAATTCATATTTAATTAATGCAATAAAATAATGGTAACAATTTATTACATAAAAATGCTATAATAGATATACCGCTTTATTTTACAGAAAAAAAAAATCAGTTCAGTGATGCCACATTTAGTGAGGAAACAAAAAGTTAGAATTAAAATGTCTAAAAAAATTGTTATTTTGTAATAAACTTTAATTACACTCAGGTGATAATAGCATGGGAACAACGTTATCATTCTGAACATATAAATAATGTGATTTTGATATATCTTTGATTTTTCTTGAATAATTTAATATTGAACAGAATCCAAGTTCATTTTTTTGTTTTCTTGTATTGTTTTCTGACATGAATTACAGTTACTTGCAAATCTTGTAATGCAAACGCAAAATCTGTTGTTGACCGATCTCACATTGACTAGATATAACTCTTAGCGCTGCAACTAGCTTAATACTACCTTCAATTCTGTCAAGCATTTCTTTTCCGTGCATCGTTGCAAAGAAATGCCTGAAGAACTTTTACTGAAATGGTTTTTCAAACTTAACCATTGCAGCCATAATGCTTTTGTTTTTGAACAGAAAAGTGGCAATGTTGCTGAACATAAGTACTTCTTAGACTCAATCAGGAATAAAATAAAGGATTTTCTCAATGTATTTATTACTAAAAATTGTTGATTGATTTTTCTTTACAAATGTGTGTTTAACAAACTTATAACGCATTGCTGATATTATTGAGTCTTTGATAATAATAAAAAAAGGGGGGGGGGGCATTTAATAATTTTTGGAAAATTATCCCACCCACCTAAAGCTTATAAAGATACACCCCGCTCCCGCGTTTAATAATTTTCACTTGTTATCAACAAAAACCTTATCTAAAAACTAAAAATTCAGTGAAAACTGGCCTTAAAAATTAGAAAATTATTTTTTCAGTCACCAAAGCCTGCTAACACTGAAAGAAAAACTTTCAGTGTAAACAGGCTTTAAAAATCATAAATCTCAATTTTTTGAAAATGAGCTTTTGGTTTATTTCTCACCAAACTACAAAACTTAAACCAGCATAAAACGGACTTAAATTTAAACCCCTCCCTCCTTTTATTACCACCCCCTTCCCCCCTTGTATTAAGGACTCAAGAGTTTGTGTTGGATGAGTTCTGTTACAGTAGACTTCTTTGAAATTTTTAAATGTTTCCATATGATTTAGTTTCAGATGTTCTCCACTCACCCCAGCATATTTCAAAACCAAATGTATCAGCTGTTTGTAAGCGTTTATTGAACTATTTCATACCTTTGCATGCAACACATTTGTCATAAGCGTAATTGTATGTGTACATTTCACAAACAAAGTTATTTATCAATTCAGATCCAACTTTGATCAAAGATGCTTGATTTGATTTTGTTAATGCATCTAAGGTAAATCGCATATTTTCATGCAAACTACAAACACAAACATTATGCTGAAATTTTGTCATAGATTTCACATTGCGAGGACAAAGGTCACAAAATTTACTGAGTCCAATTTTGATGATCCTTATCCTGGAATAACTCAAAAACTTCTTTTAGCATATAATATAAACAACGTATGGGAATATTGTTTGTTTTTCCATCAGATAATTGAATTCCAGTGACATCTTTTTTGTTCGGTGATATTTGAGAAACTTCATCCTCATTATAAAAGTTAACAACTGCTAAAACATCACTTTCAGAAAGACCATACAGCTTTGAATATGCTGGAGGTAGACCCGCTTTTCTTTACAAGCAGAGCTATTTAAAAGAATAGAAAAAATTTCAGCTTGTTTTTTCTTTGAATTTGGTAGTACTTTTAAAAATTTTTTCAATGCTTTTCCTCTTTGTTGAACATTTTTAAAAGATGAGCTTAGTTTTGAGATTGATTTATAAGTTTTTTTTCGAGTGCGACTTTTTATAACTCATAATTTTGCTTTAGCAGTATATGCTGCTTTTTTATTAGGATCGGCCTTCAACTTTTCTTGATATCTCTTCGATCTTACTCTGGACATTTCTTTCTTTTATCAGGATTCTAAGAAACATAACTAGATTGGTATTCTGCATAACATTTTTTCTTACTTCTCATTTTGATTCCACTTCTTAAAAACGTACAACTTTATAAGAAAATGCCAACATAAATCCAATAATTTATAAATATTTACTCACAATACTATTAATGGAAGATTTTTAAAAAAAGTAAGAAGTAAAAACAATTTTAAATAACTAGCTTTATATAATTTTATGAAAACTTGAAAAAATTATTTGTATAAAGAATTATAAAAAATAAGGTATATAATAATAAACAACCAAAAACTATTTTTAGTCATCATCAGATTGGCTCAAAACACAAAAGTTTCACTATAACAAAATAAAAAGAAGGTTGTCAAAAAATTGCCAATCTCAGACACTTTTAAGCTGACAATTAGGTTGGCATCGTTTAATGCTGACCCTAATTCCAAGGACCAATTTACTATCACCCTTATAGTGACACCATTTTTAACAGTCATTTCCTGATTGAGTGATTACTAAATTGGTCAAATACTTTGACCAATTTAGTAATCACCCAATTAGGAAATGACTGTTAAAAAAATGTCACTCAACAATAGATTATCATAAGAGATGATAGTCTCTCACGATTGGCGCCACTCAACAGAAGACAATCACAAGAGATGATTAAGGCACTAAACCAATACTTATTAATTTTAATATAATGTAACATCAAAAAAAAAATTATTTAATGTTTGTATCTTTTTTGAAATAAAAGGACTTTGAAAATAAAGTCATATACATGTATGGAACTATAAATATTTTTATGGGTAGAGCAACTACGCATAAAAGTTGCAGCACTGCATAAGAGATGGAGAGAAGAGAAAAAAGACATCGCTAAAACAATGTAATCCAAACTATCATTGGATTAGGTGCAAATTTTATTTAAGATGTCTTGGCATTTTTGACTTCATTAATTTTATTTATTTACAATTACTTTATTAAACATAAATATTATCTAAAAACTTACTCTAAAAATAGATAGCAGTGTTTCTCTTCTGTTAAATATTGTTATTTCTTTAAGTAACGCTTGTTGAACTTCATCTATTATACCATCTTTAAATCTTTCAATTTTTTTTATGTTTCCTTCATGATCATCTTGAATGTTAGTGTCTGTAAGAATCTAATTTAATATATATATATATATATATATATATATATATATATATATATATATATATATATATATATATATATATATATATATATATATATATATATATATATATATATAAATGTATATAAATATATATATATATTTATATTATTTATATATTTTATATATTATATATAAATATAAGTATAAATATAAAAATGATACCGAGTTGTCTAAAAAAATTTTGGAACATAAAAGACATAATGTTTACACCCTGAATTAAGTGGAAAATTGTAAAATGTTGCAATCCTTATAAAGTTTCGTTAAAAATTTGCAATCTTTGCTTATACAAAAAATTCCTTATTTTAACATATAAAGGTGATAACTTGTTAAATAAACTAAATGAGTTGATTTCAAAATGCAGGCACAAGAATAAATTCCTCTTATCTTTTTTTGACACCGATGATTATCTAATATTTTGTTTTTTCTTTGATTGCCATCGAGTATGTCTTAGCAACGTAAAGATCCCACTACACAGTATTTTGTAATATTTTAGCGGATTTTATGTTTTTGATTTTGTATTCAATGACTGATAATTGTGGTATAGGCATGAAACTGTACCATAATACCATTAAACTTACCATAGTACCATTCTAAGTACCATAGAAAAAGTTGTTTTTTTTTCATTAATATATATATATATATATATATATATATATATATATATATATATATATATATATATATATATATATATATGTATATATATATATATATATATGTTTAAATTAGAAAAAAAGAAAAAATCGAACTAAATTAATCTATAATTTACTCTCATTTATGTAACCACCTTAGCGACATAAACTGCTTTACATATTCTCGGTATTTGACATTTCCTAATTTGTCTAAGTCAGTTTTACTCATTATTAAATTTTTTTACATATCTATTGAACCATCGATAGCACCATCGATTGCACCAATATCCTTGGTGATCACATATTTATAGTGTTAATAAGTATTGATTTTATTACATTTATTTTTAGTTTAGCCCATAACAAATCAACAGGAGAAAGTTTGGAGACGCCAAATCATTCTAATCAACATTTAATCAATTACTACCTTACTCAAGTAACTCCAAAAAACACAATAGGCCAAGATCGACATTAAATGGACAAAAAACCTTAACTCCTTTATTTTTAAAGTTGTCAAATTGAAATTTTTATCAGTGGCTCTAGTCATCATGAAGATCTTTTTTTTTTAAATAATTATTTTTTATTTTTGTAAATGTAGGCACACTAAATTCCCTATAAAAAAGGGTGTATAGGGCATTAGAGATTTTAGACATTACATTTGGTTATTATTAGAGTTTTTCCCAGATTTAAAGCATTAACTTAAATGTTACGTGACCCCTTTTTTATAAACAAAGAAACATTTATTAGATATTTTATCAGAAATCAAAAGTTACATTAAAAGTTTAATACAACCTTTGTTAAGTTCTTTAAAACATCTCGAACTCCTTCTTAGGGAGCTAATAATTGGATCTGAACTGCAAAGATAATCTTTGCATAATATCTTCATTTGTGACTTTTTTTGAATATTTTCTCATATAGTGTTGTCTATAATTTTTAACGTCTTTATTTTGACATTCCTGAGCTTCCTCAGAAAGAAGACCTAGTGGTAATGATTTATCTCCTTTAACTCGAGAACTATGAATTGGACTTTATGTACAATTTGAGGCATTGGGAACCATGAGTACAGAGAAACATGTAGCTCTGCTGTTATTATGGTATATTTTTCAAGTTCATCAGCATTAATTTGATGTTTGCATGATAAAGAATTATGAAGAAACTTAAGAATTATATAGAAACGTTTCATGAGATTTTTATCTAAGCCAAATATTCCAACAGACACCTTATAGTTTCAAAATACTTTTCGTGCCATGTTTCTATCATTTGTTGTACCTGAACCATTGCTTTTTGGTACATCTACAGTTAAACCTAAGTGATCTTTTATCTTTTGTTGAACAATAATCTTTATAATTTTTATAATAATTTGTATTACTTATAATAATTTTTATAACAATTTCTTTATCATCCTCTAACTTGCCACTTTCTTAATACAATTCTGTAACTTAAATGAAGGCAGCATTTAAAGCACCTAATCCATGCATGTAATGTGCTCAATCCAAGCTCAGTGGAAACTGTATTAGAGATTTTTGAAAAAGCAACATTTAGATTGTTTATATTTGAAGGAGTCGGTCCACAAATACTACATACTTGAAAAGAATTACTTAAAGGCAAAACTATAGTTGCCACATTTCCATCAATAATTGTGCATTCTAGCTTATATTTGATAATAAAGGAATTAAAGACCGTTGGTTTCAAATTACTGTTGTTGAAGGAAATATATTCTTGTGTAAGATGTGTAATACACTTTCTTCTACATATTGAAATTGTACTGGACGGCATTAAAGAGTAGAGGATGGTTTTTCAATAGTGATCCATAATGATTTGCCAGAGATATTAATATAAAGTTTAATTGGAACGATGCAGGATAGAAATAAATCTGTATCTAGTATGCTTAATAAGGCTCTGTAAATCGACTGAGGCTGAATAATCAGTAGTTTGTATTCCACAACAAGGTATGCATAAATCTTTTTTTTCCCTTTTTTTATTATAAGTCGGATACATTTTGTTTCCTTTAGAAACTGCTCCAATACGAATTTTTTGGTAATCAGCTTTACTAAGTCCGCAGTCCAAAATCAATGCTAATACTTCCTCTCCAGTATATACTGTTGTTAAATTAACTGCACCATCTTTCTCTGATTGTAATATTTGCTTCACAACCTTAAGTGTAATAATGTAAATTTGAAGAGTAAGATGAATACAATCCATTAAAAAAATTTATCATTCATAGTATTTTGGAGATTTTTTTTTAATAAATAAGATAAATTTAAAATGAATTTAGTGTAGATAATAATATATGTTGAACCTTCTTTCCTCTTTTAGTTTCAAAATAATGGAGTAAAATAATTCCTCTCTTTTGACAGCAATGTTTTTTTTTCTTCTATACTCTTCTTTATTTTTTTCAGAAGCTTGGGTGAATGGTATGGAATTTGCGCCTGGTGGTCTTGCGTATACAACTAATTTATATTAAAATATCAGATGATTGTATTTAGTATAAACACTTATTAAAACACAATTAAATAGCAAAAAACATAATAAGTCCATTACTTTAATTTTAATGAAACACCATACCTAAATTGTGAGAAGAAGTAGGAAAAGCCAAGCACGAGTTTTGGCCCTTGTCTAGTTTATCTGTTTCAAAACATGCATTGCTTGTTTGTAGTTCTTTTTTTTACCAGACTTTGTGATGCAACTCAAATCTATCCTAGTGTCTGTTTACTTTATTACATTTTTTGTTAAATTATTTTCAAAACTATTTGGTTTCTATGTCAGAGATCTCAGTAACTTTATAAGCATCAGGATCAGTAACTGATTTGATTAAGTTGCTTTCCAAAGCATGAAACAACTTTCGAGTAACTTCTTTATTTTTAATGATTGGTAGAAGGAAATTTCAATATAAAAATATAATTGTAGTTTTTTAAAGTTTTTAAATATTAATCATTTTTTAGATAATTAAAAACATAATCAATAATTAACTGAAATAAGTTAATTATTGATTACGTTTTTAATTATCTAAAATTACACATTACTTAATAAAGTAGAACAGAATTAAATTTTATTTTTTCTTGTAGTTTCCGTAATTGCAATTAATTATTTAGAGTTCATACTTAACAACAATGTGCTATGATCAATTGAAAATGACAAACAAGTCATATGTTTAAAACCTGCTAAACTTTAATTTGTGTTTTTAAATGAATGAGGTTGAAAACTTTCCCAGGACTCCTAAAACAAAAATGAAGATATTTAAACAGCAAATTTTTTTATTGTGGGGTATTTAACTTAAAAGTTTTGCAGAAAAAAAATGTTTCCACAAATACTCATTTTTGGCATTTATGCCGATCTCTGGCCCACTGTGCAAAGCTTTGAAGAATGCTTTTAATTGTTATCTTCTAGAAAAATGAATCCCCAAGACATTAGACTGAACTAGGGGACTGGGGACAAGTGCCCTACTTTTTTGTAGTAGGATCTTGTGATATATTTTTTAATACCTTCCAGAAAAACTTGAGCTCTGAAGCTTTCAGCATTTGTGTAGTTCTGATGAATGTGTGTTGAAATTGTTTCCAGGGCAGACGACCAGAGTGTCCATGGCCCGGGGCACTGGGGCCATGCCCCACTTAATTTCTCAAAAAAAATTATTTTTTTTTGCATTCTTTATAAAGTAAAGATAATATTGTTTTGAAAAATTTTTTTGATTTGTACTTGCTCTGTTTTATTTAATTATTTACAAAATAAAATACAAAAATATTTAGTCTCAAGATTGTGTTAGGATTTGCTTAGATGCATCAACAGTCAAAGTATATATACATACAGTTGTTGTTATAGGTGCATCAATGGTATAAATTATCTTGGTAATTGGAACCCAACACTCATCTGCTCTAGATGGTCAGAAAAGCTTAATAAAAGGACCGCGGGGGTGCATAAATGATACCATAACATCTTGCTCATACCAATCCAATCAAATGTATCATATTTACACAGAACAAATTCACCAAATTTCAATGCATTAATGTTAATTTTCAATGTATTAATTTTTCAGTGTATTAATTTTGCTAATTAGATTAAATACTTTGAATATTAGAAAAAGAAAACATGCTTGTTATATTAAAATCTTCACTTGCTCGTTTAAAACTATAGATTCTTGGTTAAATTGAGCTAAAAACGTTTTTTCAAAGTAATGCGCAATTCTGTCAGTCTTTCTTTTTCAATTTTGAAAAAAACAAACCCTTAAATATTTTTTGCACAACAGTCAAGCATTTTATTACATTCAATATCTGGTCATTTATGGGGCTTTGAAAACTTACATTTGCAGTTAATCATTTTATACTGCTACCAATACCATCACATGGTGACTTAGCATGACTTGTAGAAAAAATGTCCACTCTGCATCAATTTCAATATTATCTTTATGGAGACAGATACTGTAAAGGTTTTTTTGGTTTTTATACTTTTTTTGGTTTTTATACTGTGCAGCACAACCATCTGTATAATAAAGAATCTTTGAAATATTAGGATGATTTTCTTTTAAATAATTAACTATTTGTGTCTTAACTTCATACACAAAACCAAGTCATGCTCATTATTTTCTGACATGAAGCAAAACAATTTTCCTTTAAACTGGTCAATTTTCTCTAATAAATAGAGGGAAACATGGTGTAACATGCATTGACTTTGGCACCAATGGTAACTTAAGATTTCATTTTAAATCACAAAAGTGTAGTTTTCTGCAAAATCATCATCCTCAATCAAGACAATAAGCAGTCTTATGCAAAATTTTCCTTTTGTTGCCTTAGGTATCTTGCTAGATATTTTGCAATGCAGGAACCAACTGTTAACTTGTTTATTGCCTCTGATAACATCAATTTGTATTCTTCAATTGTTGTTGTCTGACTGATCTATGTTGTTATATGTGTTTTCTTTTCAATTCAAAAAGTTTTAAACTATACAATGAAAATTCTGTTCAAATCATTTAGATGGATGACTGTTTTTAATCCATTAAAATATTATAGGAAAGATCATTGAATACAGAATGATCAAAAACTGAATAGAACAATTATAAACAAAAAAAATTTTTTGAAGACAATATTTTTAAAATTATCTATACTTAATTAAAAATGCAAAAAAAAAAAAATTTGTTGAAAAAAGTGGGGCATGACCCCTAGTGCCCCAGCCTTATGGACCCTCTGGTCATCTACCATGAAAACAATTTTAACACACATTTCAGAGCTCCAGTTTGTCTGAAAAGTAGTGAAAAATCTATCACAAGATTCCGCTACAAAAAAGTAGACCCATGACCCAGCTCCCTTCCCTGGTGTTTTGGGCCCTAAAAACAACTTTAACATCCATGTTCATTAGCACTACAGAAATATCAAAAGTTTCAGAGATCCAGCTAGTTTAGAAGGTAGTGAAAAATCAATTACAACACTTCACTGCAAAAAAGTGGAGACCGTGCCCCATTATCCATATATGGAAATCCACATACTTGCAGATAAAATCTTTATACGTTTTGAAAGATCAATGAATATAGAATGATGTGTAATATATATGTTTTTGATATCATCAAGGTCACATGGGTTTTTTGAGCATCGAAATCTCGTATATTAAAAATTGCCTAAATTTATTTAAATTGATAAATACCGGTACTTTTAATTAAATTTTTACATTTCTGATCATTTCATTGGATTTGCCACCCCTGAAAATGGCCTGGTACGAATTTTTAAGTAAAAATATCAAATATTTTTAAAGTTATGTAACTTGAAACGTCTAAATAAACATTGGGGCCTGGCCAGTATCTGCTAAAAGTAAAATGGTCATATTTTATGATCTTCTTGGAGCCAGAGGTTAAAATTTTCAAAGAATTCTTATTTTACTCTCAATTCTTATTTTACTCTCAACGGTAAAAATCAAATTTAAAAAGTTTAATATTTTTTGAATCTGAATATTTCTAAAAAAATATATCTAAAATAATCATTTGATAAAAGGTACAATGCCAAATAATCTTTTTGCAAAGATGTCTAGCTATGAAAATACCTGTTAAACAAAAGGTAGATTAGACATTTTTCCAAATTATACTTTTATTATATTTGAATTATAGTTAAAACATAATTCAGAAGTATTTATAACAAACTTATTAAAAATTGTCATTAATACAGTATTGTTAAATAGGACCTCCATTTCGAAATTCTGCCAGTTAAGTGAAATTCAATCAAATTTCCCTCAAGTTAATAAAGCCTTTCGTTTAGCAATACTACATAAGCCTAATTAAGTCTTTGGTAAAGGATTTTGTAAGTCTGTTATAGAAAGATTGTAATTGTAAAAGTTTAGATCAAGTCATCTATAAAACTATAAAAAATTAGCAAAATCTGAGACATAGGGTGACAATTTTAAAAATTTCTGGGTTATTTGACATGGAATTACCCTTCTGCAAAATTCTTTATTTGCAAATGTTCAAAAAAAAGTGAAGTAGGCTAAAAAAATTATTTTTTTTCTTTTCAAAAGTCATGTTCATGTAAAAAAAACTTTTTTTCTTATTTACTGAATGAAATTTAACCATTCATTAACATTACTTTCAATATCCAGATAAAATCTTACTTCCTATATCAACTCACTTTCGATATCAACATAAAATCTCATCAAGACAACAAAAATTTATCATTAAAAATATATTGTACACCACTGAAGAAAGTCCACTTTTAAAAAAAAGTTTAAAATTAACAGACAAAAGTTAAACAGCTTTTTTCTTTTTTACGCAAAAATGTAAAAAATGTAGTCCAAAATTTAGTTTTAATAAACTTATCATTATCAAGGTTAATTCTGCCATATAAAGGGAAATATCGTAAAAATATTGCCTCTGTGTTTCAAAAGATTCACAGGCCTTTCAATCAAATTTTTTCACTTCAACTTAAGGAGTTGTAACAATCTTCCAATTTATTCCATCTGAGAAAAATTTAGTATAGGTGGCTATTGCAGAAACATAACGTTTGCCTCGCTTAAACTTTTTAAAAGATAATGTTTGCCTCACCTAAACTTTTGAAAAGATATTGTTTGTCTCGCTTAAATTTTTTAGTTGCAGAGTTTAAAAGTAACAATTTTTTTTCATGTAGGTGAAAAAAAATTTGCATTTGCATTCAATTTATTGGCAATTGTGTGTGGCAATTAGGGATGAAAAATCCCAGACATTTTCAATTACGGTATTGAAAAAGTTGTCCCAAGGAAATCCCGGTATATCCCAGGATTAAATAGAAAAAAACAAATTGTAAAAAGAGAAGCATAAGAAGAACTAACATTTTAAGTACTTATCAAATACTTAAAAGTGATTAATTTAATTATGATATAAATAAAGTACTTCATTCATTAATGAACCTAAGTAATTTAAATTATAAAACAATACCTTAAAATGATAACACAGTATAAATAAAAATAATAACTAAAAATAATATTAACATGCATGAATATGCATGAGTTATATTTGTTTTTGAAAGTACTAAAAAATCAAAGTGTCAATCATTTCATCGCTTAATCATATTTAATTTTTTGAACATTAAAACTGAGAATGCTTTTTCGGAATCCATACTTGTTAGCCGTATAGATAATATATAATCATATTTTTTTTAAGGTGATCTAATCATAAGCTACTACTTTCAAATAACAGTATTTCTTTTTGAATTTTATAAGTTATTTTTTATCTTTATATTTTGTGTTTGTATTGCTGCCAATTTTTTTTCCATCACTTCATTTAATTTGTTCATTTTAATTGTTTTGACATTATTCTACTCAAGTCTGCTGCTGTTATTATATCTGTCGAGTTTGAATCACTTTATCAGGTTTATCATAATTTTTTTTATTTTGGGTACTCGTATTTGGTAGAAAAACTTCTGGAATTTTTTATAAAGTAACCTGGCCACAAAGATATACTAAGCTCCTTAACGGTGTTCTCCACTCTTAAATTCGGTGACTCAAAGCATTATAAAATTGTTTTCCTATTTCAAATTGTTGTTCATTTATTTTTGTCAACATAAACTTTTATGGATTATCAGAAGAAATTAAAGTTGTGTCTTGTCAACAAAGTGCTACCACAGTTGCTTTATCGGGAGTAAAAGTACTACTAAATCAGATATTATTCTACATTCTTTCTCGTTCATCTTAATTGAATCATCGATCTTGGAATCCAATTCTAAATCTAAAAGTGTCTTTTTAGCACAATAATTTTTATTTTTAAGTTCTTATTTAAGCTGCTACATCGGATTTTGCAACCCATGATTAAATGGATGATTCTAAACTCAATTTTTACGTACTTTGTAAATAATTTTCATTTCTGTTCTTTTAAATAATTTTACAATTTTCCTGAGGTTTTTGCTATAACCAATAATTTGGTGCCTAATTTTATGTTTTATTAATTTTTAATGAATCATTTGAATTTATTTAATAAACCTTACGTATTTAATATAACTTCATTAGTTGAACGGATGCTAAGTAAACTTTTGTAGTTTAATAAACCTATATTTTGATAACTTCATTAATTAAACTTTTGTAAATCACACACATATTTGTAATTAAACTGAGTGGACATAAAAATGAAATTAACATCACCCAAACATTGGAATTAAAATGAATTAGAAAATTCAAAATAAAAAGGTATTTCTTTTATTAAAAATGTTTGACTTCCAATTAGCAAGTGCTAAAATTTTATTTATTTTTAATAATATATTAATAATATTTTAATAATATACTATATATACATTTTTTATATGTTTAATCGTACAAAATATGTACAATTAAACATATAAAAATTGTATATATAGTATAATATTGCAAATAAGCAATAATGTTTTTAGTTTGGATTTTCGATAAAATACAGAAAGAGGGAGAATAAAAAGAAAACATTGCAAAGAGGATAAACAGCTACAAAACCAAGCAGCTACAATTCCAAAGCCTATATTTACATTTTATTATGTCTAAATTTCTTAATTACAAATTAAGCTGAAACTTTTTGTACATTTACTTTTTTTAAGACAATCCAGAAATCCCAGGAAATTTTGGAGACTAATCGCGAGATTTCGGGACACAATTTGTACAGAATCCCGGGATTTTGGGATCCCGGGATTGCCATCCCTAGTGGGAATTTAGAATTGTTTTTAGCAATGTTTTTAAATAAGAATTTGATTTGAAAACTACTTTACAAGCAAATTTTCTGTATATTGGCTGTTTATTTGGGGATAGTAATGGTATCCATGGTAACAATACAGTAAGGATGTTGCCAGAATTAGATTAAATATTTTTTTTTTTTATGGACTGTTTTTTTTAAATTAGATTTTCAATACTTTTTAGTTGATTATTGTTGTAACCATTAACATATTTAAGTTAGGAAGTTTATCTCATTTTGTAAATGTAAATAACTGCATATGGAGTAAATTCAGTTTATGCAAATTTAAATAATGTGCCTAAAATTTTAATGCTATCATTTGAGTGAGATTTAATTTGAACAATTGTAATGCTTTCTTTTCTGTAAACTTCGAACTCATATTTTCTTTTAGTGTTGTTTACTATGGTTACATCAAGAAAGCTTAGAAATCAATTTTTGCTTTGGATTTTGATTGTATATTGTATTGCATGTTGCTGCGTAAATAACTTATTATTGGTTTGCTTAAGTTTAGAAATCAATTTTTGCTTTGGATTTTGATTGTATATTGTATTGCATGTTGCTGCGTAAATAACTTATTATTGCTTTGCTTCTAAATTATTTATGTCTATTCTATTATTTATGTCTATTATGATATGTCTAAATTAAATAATTGTAATGCTTTCTTTTCTGTAAACTTCAAACTCATATTTACTTTTAGTGTTGTTTACTATGGTTACATCAAGAAAGCTTAGAAATCAATTTTTGCTTTGGATTTTGATTGTATATTGTATTGCATGTTGCTGCGTAAATAACTTATTATTGCTTTGCTTAAGTTTAGAAATCAATTTTTGCTTTGGATTTTGATTGTATATTGTATTGCATGTTGCTGCCTAAATAACTTATTATTGCTTTGCTTCTAAATTATTTATGTCTATTATTTATGTCTATTATGATATGTCTAAATTAAATAATTGTAATGCTTTCTTTTCTGTAAACTTCAAACTCATATTTACTTTTAGTGTTGTTTACTATGGTTACATCAAGAAAGTTTAGAAATCAATTTTTGCTTTGGATTTTGATTGTATATTGTATTGCATGTTGCTGCGTAAATAACTTGAAATTGCTTTGCTTCTTGATTGTTCAAAAAATATAGCATAACTATCATCAACGATTTTAAGTCAAGAGGAGGATTTAATAACATTTTACTTTTGAAAAACTTTTCTAAGCGGTATTGTAGAAAATAAATTGCTAGAATGAAAGTTGGAAAAGTCCAATTCATGGACCTTGTTGCTACACAAGAAATAGTAAGCTTGATAGAATAATATTAGGAATCAACTTTATTTAATTGACCTCTAAGAATTTTTAGGGTGAAATTGATGGGTGATGTTTTATTACATCTAATAAAATGTGAACCTTGTTATTGTTAATGGTCTATAAGTTTCTTAATAATAACTTTTTAGTATTTTATTGTTTTAATTCAGGTCAGTTGTTCACTTAAAAAAAAAATATTTGACTTCAAGAAAATGAGATAGGGATAAACTTATAAATAAGACATTTGACTACAAGAAAATAAGATTGGGATAAAAACAAGATAATAAACTAGATTGAGATGAAACTAGAGAAGCATTAAATGCACACTTTAAATTTAGACTTCCAAAAGCATTAAATGCACACTTTAAATTTAGACTTCCAAAATACATTTCAAAATGCAGAAATATCAACAAGCAAACAAAAAAATTTATAGGCATAGAACTAAATATACTTAGGACTTTTTTTGGATCAACTTGTTCATAATTTTTAAAGCTTTATCATGTTCTGTTCTGTTTTTAACCATTAGATTTTTTGTTATCATTAAAATCATCAAATCTTTTGTTATATATTTTTAAGTTAAAAATCTAAAACAAATTCTTTTCATATTTATTGCCGTTATTCTGCTGCTATTGGTTGATAAAGTTTTTAAAAAACTTAACATTATGAATTATAAAAAACATGTAAAAATTTAAAACATGTAAAAATTTAACAAAGGAATTTAGATAAATTTTACATTTTATGTTCAGAAGACCAGCTCAAGAACAATGTTGTTGAGTGAATTGTCACTATTACTGGGTGTCATTATTTAAAAAAAAATGCTTCAGAACACAAAAGTGCTTTTAATTGTTAAAACTGGACATTGACATTGTTAGACACAAGTGATTGGTTGCCATTTATTCATTTTTAAACTCATGGATGGTAAAGCTAATTAAAGAAAGTAAAAAACCTGGTACAATAAAAATGTCTTGGTCCAGTAAAGCATTTTCAGGACTTCTGTATTGTAAAGGAACAATCAGTTTTCATAACAATCAAAAAACTTACACAAATTAAAACACAGCTATTAAGTTGTGCAAAGACCATTAAAGAATGTTAATACAAAAAAAAGAAATGGTTTAAAAAATAATCTGTCTATTAACAAAATTGTTATTTTAGATAAATGTCAACAAACTTTTAACATTTATCTAAAATAACAATTATACATAAAATAGTCAGTTTGTGATGCAAATAAAATTGTCAGTTTGTGATGCAAATAAAATTGTCAATTTTATTTGCTTTGCAACATATTTAACTTGCAGCCCTCATGTTATGCAAAATCAGTTTTAAAACATCAATAGTTTTAAGACATTAGCCATTGCGTATTTCTAAAAAAAATTTTGATACAAAAGATGCAAACTTTATACGAAGGTAACCTTACAACCTATCATATAATATTTACACAAGTTTATGAATTTGCATGAAAAATATTGACAAAACATGTTTTTCAAAACTTCAAATAAGTTCCTAAATATATTTAGGAATTAGAAAACTTTTTTAAACCTAGTTAAAGAAATAGTAGACTAAATATAGTTTGTATAAAAATTTCAAAAATTTAGAAATTAAGATTTAATCCTAAAACAATATAATGTTATGAAATTCATTTTTTTCAAATTCATAATTTTCTTTCAAGTTTTAAAAATATGTGCTTTGACTTAATTGACCTTTCAAGTAAATTTTAAGACTTTTATTTAATATCAGAAAATTCTTCCCTTCACATTCTGTTAATTAAGACTCTGTTAATTAAAATTCCCTGATCCAGTCTGTTAATTATGACTCTGTTAAAACTTGCAGATCCACAGTCTGTTTATTATGATTCTGTCAAAACTCTCTGATTCTTTTTAAAAAATCTATTATTATTAGTAACAAATACTTAAATGTAATAACAAACCTCTCGTCTCATTTTCGCCATAGGAACCATTTTAATAACTGAACTATCCAAAATTTTGTAATCCTTAAAAAATATAAAATAAAATTTAAACACACATACACAATTTTTATTTAGAAAACAATGAAATCAAAACATTCAAAAATTTTATGATAAAAAGAAACATTTACACAATAAAGTTAAATAAATGTTTTTTATTGAAAAGATCATAATGTAGTAAAAACTCGTAAAAATGTCGTTATTTTTAATTAATCTCGTCAAAAAATCAATTATATAGCTCTGATATCATTTATCGAGCACTCAATACTATATATATATATATATATATATATATATATATATATATATATATATATATATATATATATATATATATATATATATATATATATATATATATATATATATATATTAATATATTATTAAATACACTGCAATATTATTCAAAGAACTAAAACTTTGAAAAAGTTTGAGCCATATGGCTGCTGCAGTTGTTCTTGACAAAGTCTATTCTAGATGTCTAAGTTTGAATACTATTATTAAGGTATTTTGTATGTCAAGAGTAGGAAAAAAATGTCAATTTTTAAAGGTATTGATTCTTGCTAGTTTATTAGCATATTTGACTTCATGTAGACAAAAATGAAATAATCCAGGTCTTATATAACCAAATAACAAGGTCAATTTCATGAAATCAACATAATGTGTTGTTTTTAGTAAGTTAGTAATTGCAGTCACTATAGCACACGTTATTTCTGAATTGATTTCCTCCATTTTTTAATGAAAAGCAAATGACACAATCCAGTAACAATACTCGCCAATCGTAATGAGTTCTGACCTATAATTAGCACAAAACAGTTGATGTTTTGGGTTGTTATCTTTACTATAACTGCTTTACAATAGTTTTGCACAAGTATTTTAAATTTTATTAGCAACAAAACTTAGTTGCTAACTGCTAATAATTATCAAAATATTGTTAATATTCCATTATTTATGGCAGCAGTTTTTTATTTTTAAAATCAAATTTACCTACTAATTAGGGTAATAGGGTAAAAGGAGGATTGTTATGCCTCAGATTTTCTTTAAATTTCAAATGGTTCGCAATTGGCCAAGTCCGTCATAATGGTTTTTGTAGTTGCGCTTTTTAATAAATAATTTAAATTCTAGTGAGAGAATATGGCTAAAAATCGATACCATTTGATTTGGTCTTATGAAGCCACTATAAAAATATGCCACGAATGAATAGTGATTGCAATTATCAGTTTTTTTGTACTAACTCCATTTCTTCAGCAGTGAAATACACAAACATAATCTCTCTGATTAACTTTTGGCAAATTTTAAATATTGCTTGAGCAAGCAGTATTTCCCCTATAGTTGGAATTCAAGTTAGCAGTGACAAAATATATTTTACAGTGCCACCAATTCCATCGCATGGAGATTTACCATGGCTTGTTGCAAAGAAATTCCAAATGCAACTAACAAAAAAATCTTTATTATGGTGCACATATACTGCTCTACACAGCCATCAGAAAAATAATTAATTTTTATAATTGTCGGACAAAGATTAGCTTTTATATGATTAATGGTTTTATGCACAACTTAATTGCTAAATCCATTATCATGATTCAAATCATCTCGCAAAAATTGCGCAAAAAGATATTTCCAATTTTGTTTTCTGATTTATGATAACAAAACAAAATACTTGACTTTTAAAATTTAAAAACAATTTTCAAATATTTTTTATTGGTTTTTTTTATTTTTTTTCTTGCATTCTTGGATTCAGCATCTTCAAAAATGATCAGATACCAATTTTTGATCATAATCCTCCACTACAACTTTAATTATTCTCACAAAAAGTATCGCTAAAAAATCTATAATAGAGAATGTGAGCCCAAATAAGAAAATTTGCATCTAAACTTCAAAATGACATATTATTATTATGCTTAAAGTGACTAAAACAATAATTTTAAATGTAATATGATCTCCTTTTTCATTTGAAAAAATTTGAATCAATTAGACTTAAACAACTTTTAGAGTTGGTGAAAGCCCAAACAACGGTGATGAAACCAAAAATTCGACAAAAACTAAAAAATAACAATTAAAAACTAAAAAATAGGGTAATTTCAGTAAATTTTTGCATTCAGCACCTTCAAAAATAGTCAGGTACCAACTTTTAGCCATATTCTTCCACTACAACATAAATTATTTATTAAAAAGTGCAACAACTAAGTCCATAATAACAGGTAAATAAAAAAAATTTTAGGCAGAACTTTAAACCTTATAACTTTTGAATCATTTGGATTGAAAAGCACCAACTTTATGTTTTTTCATATTTTATTGATTTTCAATTACCCTTCAGATATCTTTTAAATTCAACATTTTACTAGTTGAAATTTGAAAGATATCTGAAGGGGTGATTAAAAAATTGAAATTATACCACTTTTTACATGGAATGACTCTATAATGATAGTATTTGTAGAAACCAATCAACTGAAACAAGCTATTATGTTTACTCTGCAAAAAACCAATCTCGATTCAATAAAAATTAATAAACTTAAAATTTTTGCCAATTTTAACAAAACATAGATTTTTAACATCTTCTCAAGTGAACTAACTAATATTAATGTAGACTAAAAAAGATTACCATTTTTGAAAAATTGACTAATAAATATATTTACTACAAAAGAACAATATTTTTTTACTACAAAAGAACAATATTTGAAGTGATTTTCCAAGATACCTAAAAGTAATAAGCAAGTCTTATTTTAGAGTTCGCATGTTACTATATTCTAAAATATATGATGGATATGCTGTTAATGTAGACCATTAAATGCTTTTGCCTGATAAAATTTGTAAGATAATTATGCATTTTACGAAAAAACCCTTATAATTTCACTTTTTAAATTATTTTTGATAGTATAAAATTCATATTAACAAATTTCAGAATCATTTCTTTTGGCATACTTTTGATTCAGATGAGCTACGGCACATTTTTTGTTAAAAACAAACTGATATAATAACAAAATATAATAAACTAAAAAAAAGTAAGACTAAAAATGTTTCAAAGTCCTGAATAAAAGTGTGAATAAAAGTGTGTATATACATAACCTGTAAAGATATAATTTAAACAAATTTTTTCAGAATATTATACTAGTTTTTTTTTTTTTTTTTTTTTTTTTTACATTTTATTTACAAATTAATGAAACAAAATTGTATTGAACTCAACTAATTAGTTTTTTTAACTTTATTAACATAAAGAGGAATATAAAAAACTAAAAAAAATATATTAAATTATTCTAGTTATCAAAAAGCTAATGCAATTTTAAACATTTAACACCTACAAGAACCTAAAGAATTTATTTAAAAAATTCTGGAATATTTTTAAAATAATAATATGCTTCTTTTTAACTAATATATTTCAAAAATAAGTGCTTCAAGGGAATTTATTTTATTACAATTTTTTTTGTAACTGCTCCACTCAAATATATAAACATATTTTAAACACTTACTTCAAATGTGTAAGCATCGCGTAAGTATACTTTATTGAAACGAAATCGAAATTGATGATTTGACTTTCCTAACTCGTACAAAATATGGAGCATTTGAGCACGAGCTCGAGCTATTGTATCAAATTGATTTAACAGCAACACAAATGTTTTATTCTAAAAAAAGTAAACTATATATATATATATATATATATATATATATATATATATATATATATATATATATATATATATATATACATATATATATATATATATATGCGTATATATATACATATATATATATATATATATATATATATATATATATATATATATATATATATATATATATATATATATATATTAGGGTGGTCCTTATTTTATTTATATATATACATATATATATATAATATATATATACATATATATACAATATATATATATATATATATATAATAGGGTGGTCCTTATTTTATTTATATATATACATATATATATATAATATATATGTACATATATTTATATAATATATATATATATATATATTAGGGTGGTCCTTATTTTATTTATATATATACATATATATATATATAATATATATGTACATATATTTATATAATATATATATTATATATATATATATATATATATACATATATATATATATATATATATATATATATATATATATATATATATATATATATATATATATATATTAGGGTGGTCCTTATTTTTGAAGTGTAAAAATTTCCTTGTCTGAACCCCTAGTTATGTTCAAATATATATAAAAATAATTTAGGGCAAATATGAGCAGGATTAATCAATATTTAGAGGTGGCTCAACCAAGTTTTAGTTTTGTGAGAATATTGACATACAAGAATTTCGCGAATAAACCCAGTGACAAAATGTTCAATATTTTTGTAAAATGAAGCCATTTAGAACAAACTATAAATAAAATTAATATATGTAAATAAACAGATTTCAACCAATAAGTAAGGAAAAATATTTTGTGTCAGTAAGTATTATACATAGTTGAGTATAATATAATAATAATAATACTAATAGTGAATATAAATACATTTTTTTAATAAATGTTCAAATAAACTAATTGTTGAAATATTTTGTTGCAAACTGTATAATTGATTGTAAGCACATCTTGGGCACCTAACAAAAATATTTTAAAATCTTCTACAAGTTCTTTACAGCCATCTTGCATCTTCTGCTAGTGTTTTGATCAACTTTTAGCAATAACAATTTTTTTATATTTTAAAACTACTAAAGAATTCACATTTGTGAGAACATCATTAAAAGGTGAATATGTAAAATGCATTTTATAGAATAGGAATTTGTAATTTTGTATGTTGTGTAAACTATAAAAAAAATTTTAATGCATTTTGTGCACTGTTGTAATAAAGTATAAAAACTAAAAAAGAGACTAAAAAAAACTAAAATATACTATAATGTAATTATAGATTATTTTATATTTTATCCTTTATTTTGTTTTATAAACTACTACTACAACTACTACTTAATCTTATGGCATGTTTTCCAAATACAATTGTGTTAGCCAGGTTTTCTCCTTTAAAGAGAAAAAATTAAAAAAATATTTGACCCGGATACCCTGCCTGTAAACCTCATTTTTAAGGAAACTGTTACCCTATTTAATCTCAAGTACATGGGATTAGCTCTGTTGGGCAGGAGCAGGGTTGCAAAAAAACCTTTTTTTTTTTTGAAAAACCATTGGTTTAAACTCCTTTTTTTTTTAATTAGCTGTGTTTAATCAACTTTTTCAATTAACAAAAAAGCATAACAGGCCTTGTTAAACAGTGTTACGCAGCTCACATTTTGTCTGCGAAAAGGCAATTTGCCTACCCGTTCAGCAGTTTTGCGTTACGCAAAAACTTTTATCTTCAAAAGAATTTAAATTATCTTTTGATATCGTTTACGTGACGTTTATTCAGAAGAAATAAAGTAAGTAAAAGCATTTAACCGCAATTGTAAACTAATAGATTTTTTGTTAAAGAAACAGTTTGTTTAATAATTTTTTTGTTGTTGCTAAAAATTAGTTAAAAAAATAAAGTGTTTCAAGTTTTATCTTAAGGGAATTAAATATATAAATTCCTTTTAAATATAAAAATTATTTTTTGTCATAATAGTTTAAAAAATGCACGATTTATTTTGATGTAAATATTTTATTAATAAGACATTTTGTTTATTGTCAATTCAATAATGTAAAGTTTTAATGACGTTCGTTTAATTTATGCAAATAAATTAGGATCACGAATATGTTTTTGGTAACTAATAAATAATTAGAAAAAAACTCTTTATTGTTTAAAAACTTTATTAAAAAGAGTTCACAAAATAAATGAGAAAAAATTTATTAACAGCTAATAAAATAACCAAAAACCAACTGTAAAATTATAAGAAAATAAACAAATATTATGTTACGTTTTATGAAAAAAATATTTTTTACAAAATAAAATTTAGTTCATATTTGAAAAAAATAATAATAATGATTATTCAAATAGGAACATAGATTTTATTTGTAACTTTTGTTATAATGAGAAAAAAAAACTGTTTGTATGATTTTTAACGTGTTAATAAAATAATTTTAATTACAATGCGGTACTTGAAAAGACGCTAGTGACGCAATATAACTTCTAACGATGCAAAATATATTTGCTGAGTTGAGTTACTTAAAAATGCGTTACGCGTTTTCGCTACGCAGCGAAATCTTGTAACAAGGCCTGATATATATATATTTATATATATATATATATATATATATATATATACATATATATATATATATATATATATATATATATATTTAGATTAAATATTTTTATTTATTTTAATACTATGTTTTGATGCATATAAATATTGGTAAATTTATCAATATATATAAAAGAATTATATACATTTTATATACGTATAAGTATATATATATATATATATATATATATATATATATATATATATATATATATGATGATATATATATATATATATATATATATATATATATATATATATATATATATATATATATATATATATATATATATGTGACGCAATATAACTTCTACAATACAAAATATATTTGCTGAGTTGAGTTACTTTGAAATGCATTTTCGTTACGCAGCGAAATCTAGTAACAAGGCCTGCATTAGTAATTTTACTTGAGTATACTATATTTTCTATTAATATTACTGCAGTAATTCATCAACCAATACATCATTATTGAATAAACCGACCTAAACGTTTAAAAAGAATTCTTTCAATTCCAGCACTTGAAGCTAATGCATTTAAAAAAACCTTCAATATCCATTATATTGTTGCAGTCTAAAGATTTTAGAGATCTCAACCATTCTATTGGCTAATTTTTTACACTTTTAAAATAGATTCACTATACAAATAGCTTCTATCACTTGAAGCAGATTTGACTTTCAGCTTTAATATTATTGGTAACAAGTTCTTAATTTCTTTATCTGTTAATGTGATTGCAGTTTTATTTTCATTTTTAGAAAGATTAGATCCAAAATATTTAAGATCTAGTGTGTTTGCAAGGAAATGAGCATCATTGAAAGTCTGAAGATATCTTATTTTCAATATATACTTTTTTTTAGTTGATAAAAATTATATCAGCTCTTTAAAAATTTCAACATATTGTCATAGTGTCACATATTTTTTGTTTGATCTCTTTGCAACTTATTCAATTGGTTTAAATATTTTCAAAAAATATTCTGCATTTCGCTTTATCTGTATTTGACTTACTTTTCTATCGATCGTAAGATTTTTCTCTATTTTTTTCAAACATTCTAAAAATGATGCTCCAGTTATTGATATAATTTTCAATTGAATCACACACAGAATTCCAATTTGTTTTGACATATTCAGCGTAGTTAAGGAGAGATCCGATTAATTTGCAGTTCTTAAAAACAAAAACAAATAGGCATCGCCAAACAAATAACACACTGTAAATTTAATATATATTATAAATTAATTTTCAGAAGCATCTTTATGATAAGTAATTTAAATAAGTGCGTTCACATTAAGTATTTACATGAGAGATATAATTCTATTTGTAAACATAACCCTGGTTTACTTTCCTGCTGAAAATTTAAAGTTATTTAAAAACTATTCATTTGGATTTGAAGATCAGGTTCTATTACCAGCTACAAGAAGTACAGTTACTTCACCACCAAAGAAACAAGGACACCAAATTGTACTATCACCACAACTGGCAGCAATGCTCGATCAAAATAGACTGAGCAACCAAGCTGCCGTATTCGAGACATTGAGGGCTCTAGGACATGACGCTTAATCACTTGCTCTGAATAGATCAACCATCTGTTGCAATTGTCAAAAATGCAGACAGGAAGCCACCTCCAGAATAACTAAAGATTTCAAGCCCAACACGGCTCTTACAGTGCACTGGGATGACAAACTGATGATTGATCTGACTGGAACGGAGAAGGTACGAAGCTTTTGGATATTTCAAAAACTCCTGCAGGTACTATCAAATAAACATGTCTTTATATTTAATATAATATATAATTTGCTAGGGATCTTTGCTTAGGAGATACTGGTCAACCAGAGGCACAAGCAGTATATGATGCCTTATGAAATAGGGAGCTGGAAGAATTAGTCTGTGGTACGTGTTTCGATAAAACCAGCTCCAACACTGGTTGATTGTCTGGTGCTTGCAACCTTCTTAAACAGCTACTGGGGCAGCCTCTACTCCAACTTGGTTGTCGCCATCAGATCCTGGAATTTGTATTGGCTGCTGCTTTTGGTGTATATAAAGGACCAAGTAAAGCTCTACAAATTCTCATCTTCAAACGATTTAGAGCACAGTGGCCATCCATTGATCAAGACAGTTATAAAGATGCCTTTTCAGATGATGTCTCAGCTGAACTCTCTGATGTCAAAGATAAAAATATACTTTTCTGTGAACAGCAGCTGCAAGATCATCAGCCACAAGATGACTATCATAAAATGCTCAATCTGATGCTGATTTCCAAGTACCTGGTACCAATGCATCAAGCTTGCTGAATGGCAAAAGCCATCGACAGCATTAAAGTTTGGCTTTTTTAAAGTCAATTCAAGTTAATGTTGCAAAAGTATCTGGGTGTCTAACACATGAATATATTCCTGGCTAAAGTTAATATAAAGTTTTGGTTTTTGGAACCTCTGGCTTCCAAAGCAGCCAGGAACAATTTGAAATTACTTCATGACTACCCCGATCAGGAAATCAGAGCAGTGACATCACAAAAGCTTGCAGGACACCTTTGGTATCTATTGGAGGATTCGATTTCTTTTGCCTCTTCGATCCTGAGATGGATTTCAACACAAAGCACCAACTTTTTAAAGGATCCTCAGAAAAAGGAGAAACCCAGAGTTGCATATTTGCACATCTGAGCATGGCAAATTCCTAGCTAAAGATCTGGAAACATGGAAAAGCCAAGATGACTTTAAGGCTGTAGAGACAATTGTGAAATCCCAAGCAGTAACCAATGACCATGCAAAAAGAGGGATTGCCCTGATCCGGGATGCAGCAAAGTTTGATTGATTCAAAAGCAAAGAGCTACTTTCTTAATGCAAAGAAATCCACTTTACTTCAAAATTAATTTATTCTAACAATGTCAACTATTCTAGACTTTTTTAATGGTTTCTATTATTAAAAAGTCTTTTAGTTTTGATTGATTTTTTGATCATTTGCTTTTTAAAGCTAACAAATGTGCTGTTTTTGATTATAAATGCATTAAGTTTGTATAAGTAAAAGTTTCAAGTTGCTTGAGCTACCCCTAAATATTTTTCAATTGAGCTTATTTTGTTACTGCATTTTTTTTTCATATATATTGGAACCAAATGAGGGGGTTAGACAACAACTTTTTACAACTTGAAATTTTAAGGCCCTTAAAGAACACCCTAATATATATATATATATATATATATATATATATATATATATATATATATATATATATATATATATATATATATATATATATATATATATATATATATATATATATATATATATATATATATATATACATATATATATATATATATATATATATATATATATATATATATATATATATATATATATATATATATATATATATAAAGCTTGAATAAGGCATACAGTGATCCAGCAATGGTGAAGCTTCAAGTTGAAGAAAAAAGTTAGATAAGTGTTTTTTACTAATTTTATATATATATATATATATATATATATATATATATATATATATATATATATATATATATATATATATATATATATATATAAATTAGAAAAAACACTTATCTAATTTTTAGTTTTCTTCGACAGCTTGTTTCTCCATCAGTAGGTTCATCAGGAAGAATGTCTAAACATCAAAAAGTTCAAATTATAGAAAAATTATTGCACAGGAAGTTTGGAATTGTTATAATTATGTAATAACTGTAGTATTTTGCAACCAGGAAGTTGCATCAACTACATTAGATAATAAAAAAATCATGAAAAGAATTCTTTAGAATTAGGATAACTTTAGATTGGTCATTTGTTTTTATAATTTTTTAAAAGAAACTTATTTTCATGTCTCTATTTGGAAATTAATTCAGATTTTTTATTCAGTAAATTTTCTCGATCTAAAATGAATAATAATTTCACATTTTTTTAGTAAACATAGTATATATTTTTTGGAAATGTTATTATAGGCAGGTGCAGTTTTTAGAATAGACCAGTTTAATTTAAAATTAATATTTTTTTCTTTCAGTAGCCAAATTATTTTGATAGCATAGTCTCTTTTGAGTATTTTCTATGTTTAAAAGATTGTTTGTGGTTGGCATAACATTTTTTCCATTTGCCCTTGGTTAAGCCAATATATTGTTTATCAGGGTTGTTTTGCGAGGAAACAATGCATTTGTAAATAATATTTTTTGATAAGCATTTGCCATTCATAGGGCAGTCAATTTTTTGCTTGCAGTTACGATTTTCAGTATTTTTTTCTTTGAGAAATTCATTTTTATTAATCAATGCATAATTATGGTCTTTTATAATTCTTTCAATACTTTTTGTACAGCTATAGCTTACCTTAATAGTGTTTCTGATAAAAATATTGTGCAATTTATTAGAGGGAGGGAAATGTATGTTAACTAATCTTAAAAAAGCTTTTCCAATATTTGTTGAAACAATAGAATTTGGAAAAATCCACACTGAAATTACAGACGACAATATTCATCTAATTAAACATTGCAGAAAAACCTTACTCTATTTTTATAATGAAACGTGGAAGAAAAAACCCACGCATGAGTGCTTTGATGTAACAATGGGATGTTACAACGGAGCAGAAATTTGTTAATTTGTAGGCATATATGTGTTTTAAATTCTCTAGCTAAAATAGTTTATTTTAATCAATTAGGCTTGTGTTGCGATGATGGTTTAATTATAATGCAAAAAAAATCAGGGCCTCAACTTGACAAAATCAGAAAACATAAACAAACTTTTAAAAAAATTGGCTTCCAAATTGAAATTAACATTAATTTAAAAATTGTGAATTTTTTTGATGTCACATTTAACCTCTCGGAAAATTCTTATAGGCCTTATAAAAAACCTAATGATGAATTATCATATATTAATATAAATTCAAATCATACCACTCAAATCTTAAAACAAATTTCTATTTCAATTAACAATAGACTAAATCAAAACTCTTCTAATGAAAATATTTTTAACTCTTCTAAACGCGTATATGAACATGCTCTTAAAAAAAGCGGATTTAAAAATTTCAAGCTAAAATTTCAAACAAAAATTGCAAAACAGCGAAATAGAAATATAATTTGGTTCAACCCTTCGTACAGCAAAAATGTTTCAACAAATATTGGAAAAGTGTTTTTAAGATTTATTGACATACATTTCCCTCCCTCTAATAAATTGCACAAAATTTTCAACAGAAACATTATTAAGGTAAGCTATAGCTGTACAAAAAATATTGAAAGAATTATAAAAGGCCATAATTATGCATTAATTAATAAAAATGAATTTCTCAAAGAAAAAATACTGAAAATTTACTGAATAAAAAATCTGAATTAATTTCCAAATGCAGACATGAAAATAAGTTTCTTTTAAAAAATTATAAAAACAAATGACCAATCTAAAGTTATCCTAATTCTAAAGAATTCTTTTCATGATTTTTTTATTATCTAATGTAGTTGATGCAACTTCCTGGTTGCAAAATACTACAGTTATTACATAATTATAACAATTCCAAACTTCCTGTGCAATAATTTTTCTATAATTTGAACTTTTTGATGTTTAGACATTCTTTTTGATAAACCTACTGATGGAGAAACAAGCTGTCGAAGAAAACTAAAGCCTTAAGCCTTAAGCTGTTACTGAAGAAAAAATTGGCTGCTTGTTCCAAGCAATCAAAAAGTGAAGACTTTTTGTCAAGAAAAGAATAAAAAGTTAAGTTGTCAACAAATAGAACATTTAGATATAAAATTTTCATGGAGATCAATATTGTAGAGAAGAAACCATACAGTAGCAAAAGATAGAACCTTGTGGTACCCTTTAAATTACTCAAAATAAAGAATATTGTAGGCCTTCAAGAAAAACTTTTATACTACATTTAGAAAGAAATGATTTAATAATCTTAAATTAACTTTATACAGCACTTTTTGATGGAAATCTTGTCTAAACACAAACTGTAGAAGTGTTTAATTGAGAACTAATTTTAGCATTGGAAGCCAAAGTGATTTGGATGTTTAACAATGGGTTAATCTGTTTAACTAGTATGACAGGGAGAATATGGCCATTAGATTCAAGAGTCAAGTTAGAAGAAAAGTTCTTTCCAAGTAACTCTGCCCTATTCAAGGGAGAAGAGAAAAAGATCAGACCCATTAATTAGAGATTAAATGTTAGACTTACTTTAGTTAATGACAGTGTTGAAGACTTTCCAAAAGTCTCAAGAACCTAACATCTGAAATAAAATAAAAGGTTTAGTAAACTGAGAATAACAGAGCTTAACATCAGACAGGACCTTTTTACATTGGTTTCATCCAGTAATAAAAGGACATTTGTTCTTAAGAGACATGTTCTTTTAAAAGAGATGAAAAAAAAGATTACGGTTTAATAAAGCAACTGCCCAAGGTGGTGAAAAATATGGAGTAGAATGAGGCCTAAAAATAAAGAGAAGAAATAAAAAAGTAGTAGAAGTAAAAAAACTTGAAAAGAGTGCCTAACATTTTGTATGAATGAGCTTTAGTTAAGGAAAAATAATATTCTAGATTGTTTATATAAAAGAAACAACATAAAAGAGAAAGGCTAAAGCATTGTTTTAAATTTGCTGCATTTTAGATTATCTATTTTACTATAGGTCACCAACTTCTCTTCTCACCATTTACAGTAGAAAATTCATTCATTTACAGTAGATCTTCTCAATCTTCTCATTCATTTACAGTAGAAAATTCATTCATTTACAATCAATCTTCTCAATCTTCTCATCCATTTACAGTACACATCCATTTACATCCATACCAACTTCTCATTTATTTACAGTAGATCACCCATCCATTTACAGTAGAAAATTTTATTGCTATTTGAAATGATCTTTGTTTGAACTACTGTGTTTATGGTTTCTTGAATACAATTAATGAATTGTTAAACCATTTCATCAATATTTAGTTTCCTGAACTTATCATTTAAAAGACCCTTTTAATAATCAAGCTCCTCGGTTGTCCCATTTGTACTTATACCAACTTATAAAGGAAAAAAAAATGGAGCCAGCATTTCCAAATACTGAGATCATTCTTAGAAATTTCATATGTTTACCGATATTCATCTGCTCTGAAGAGAGGTCATTTTTAAAATTTCAAAAAAAAAAAAAAAAAAGGTTTGAGACTGAATATATCACAAAAAATATTATATAATTTTGCATTATTATGAAGTAAGGCTGACACAATGAAGTCAATTGATTTTTTTTTCACCATTTACAAATTACAATTTAAAGTAACAAATAAAAAAATCAATTAATTTACTTACTTTATTTATTAAGATCTTATTATTATATTAGGAGTTTCATTGTGAAAGCAAAGATTACTTTTCCACACACTATTTATTAAAATTATATTGCTGTATATATCATTTGTTAAAAAAATAATTGCTGTGCTTTAACTCGCGTTTTAAAAAAAAGTTACGTTTTGTGCCAACTTTTGATGCAGCCTCAGAACACATTTATTTAAAATTTAAGTTTGAGTATAAAAAAATGTTTAGAAAAGAAAACTGAAAAAATAAATGCAATAAAAATGAGCTAATTTTTTTTAAGAATAAATATTTGTTAAAAATTAATTTAAACATTGATTAATATTTAGTAATATTTTTAAATAAACTTGACAGTTAAGTTAAACCCAAGCATTACCATTAAATTTTAAGAATTATATATTTTTTAAATCAAAATTAAATTTTTTTTTTTTTTTTATCAGAATAAAATCATATATTTTTCATTAAATTACTTTTAAATTAAATCATTCATTTTTTATCAGAACTAGATTGTTATTATGATCTTTGCTTTAAGCTATATAGAGTATATTACTATTTGTTATATATACTACTATTATATATATTACTATTAAGAGTATTCCCAGCTGACACAAACATGCTAACAAGGCGCTAACAATTTAGATTTTAAAAGGAAGTGTTTGCATTTTTCAAAGCGTTTTTAAAACAAAAAAATCTATCATTACAATTGAAATAAACAAAATAAAAATAAAAAATCGTAATATAAAATTAAGATAAAATAAAAGTTAACTTTTCTTTTATTATTAATTTATTTATTATTTTCAATAGAAACTTAAGCAAATTTTTTTTTCATTGAAATCAAGAGCTGTATGAATATTCTTGTGCTCGCAAGATGATAAATAAAAGTTTTTATTATATATTTCTTTTATGGTTTTTTTTTTTTTTTAGATTTTAATAACTAGTTTGGTTTAATAACTTCGTAAACAAGACAAAAAAATTGTTGTTAATTATAAACAATTTTGTTTTCTGTTACTAAATTTTTCAATAAAATAAATAGCTTAATAGAGATTAGGTTTTTGCAGTTTTTAATTTTATTTGAGTTTTTTTCATTAGTGAATAGCGCTTATTTCTAATATAATTTCCATACAAATTTTCTAACAAACAGTTTTACATAATCGTCATTCAAAAGTTAATGTGGAAAGTAAAGTATGAGGAGAGAGAGTCGTGGGAAAAAAAAACGATGGATCTATAATTAGGATTTATGTAGTTGGTTAAACTACCAATTTTTATTTGAAAATGCAAATTTAGTTCAAAAATTTTTATAAACATACACTTTTCTTTATATATTTTGTTTTGTTATTATGTATAAATAAATTGATTTCCAGTTAATACATGTGGTGTATTTTTTCCTTTTTTTAATTCAATTACTTATTTTAGAATAATCAGATAATGTGTTTGTTTAATATAGGCCTACAGTTTAAAACTATTGAAAATTGTTATGCTTTGTTAATTTGTTAATAAATGTGTACATGAAAAATAACTTTAATTTTTCAAAGCTATAAGACATT
>NC_088925.1:56840000-56947500 GCF_038396675.1 Hydra vulgaris
AAATTAGAATCCACAGACTGTGGATTCTACAGATATAGTTACATCTTTTAAATTATCAAAGTGTAATAACAACTGTGCAACTACATCTTTCGATTTTACAGATGTATTTACATTTTTTTAATTATCAAAGTGTAATAACATCTGCGCAACTACATTTGTATATTTTAGGATGAAGTTGTTTTTATAATAAATTAACTAATAATTCATTATTTTAACCAGATGTAGTTACATATAGCCTGTATGTAACTAATTCTGGTTAAAATAATGAATTATTAGTTAATTTATTATAAAAACAACTTCATCTTATATTATAGAATTTTTTTCAGATGTAATTACATCTGCATTTTTAACTAATAATGCATTAATTTAACCAGATGTTATTACATATAGAAATTTTTTCAGATGTAACTACACCTGGAAATAAAATTAACTAATAATGCATTATATTGAACAGATATAGTTACATATTGGATTTTTTTCTGATATATTTACATCTGGGAAAAAATATTAACTAATAATGCATTATTTTAACCAGAAGTAGTAACACATAGGATTTTTTTCAGACGTAACAACATCTTGAAAAAATTCTCCCAGATGTTATTGGATTTAGAGAAAAATTACCAGATGTAGTTACATCTTTTTAAAGATATTGTTAGGGGTTGTTGAATTTTCGGATGATATTGGACAGATGTTATTGGAGTAAAAAAAAATACAGATGAGCTTGGACAAAAGTGTACAAATGATCTTGGACTACTCTACAGATGTTGTTGGACAGATGTAGTAATCTTTTATGAAAAAATGAATTCATAAAGTATTTGCATTATTTTTTTTTATTACAGGAATTTTTAATAATATATAAATAACAAATTGCAAATAATTACTAATTTTTTTTGTAAAGCATAAAGTTTTATTTTACAAGCATAAAATATTTTAAAATTTACTTTTTGTTTTATTTTATTTCAATTTTTAAAATAGATCAAAAAACCCATGGCAGACGACACAAGTTTCAAAGTGGAGATGCACAATCGTCAATTTCTAAAAAAAGTCCTCTATATCTAGAATTTTCAAAAAAAAAATGTACTACCACCTAAATGGATAAAAGTTTTACGTCTTTGTATCGTGTTATAATGTCGAGAAATCCCATGCAAAGGTGAAAATGGCAATTTATTTTTCTACTAGGATTGTTTTGATTTAACAAAATTTGTTGGACACGTTTTGTGGTCAAAGAAATTTTCTTTAATTTTTAATTATCTTTAAATTAAGAATTAGTAATTTGCTCAGTCCATTTTTCTCTTGCTATTGTAAAACCTGAAAATTTTGAATATTGTCAATTTTAGATATATTTTTCAAGTTTTTATTATTTCAAATGCATCTGCAATAAAAAATAGATAAATTTTTAGTCATAAGCAATCTGTGGCTGTTCCTAAGTGCTCCAAAAATGCTTACTCGTCTAGTTTTTTTCCTCGAACATCAGCTCGTTGGAGTTCGCTTCCTTCATCTTGTTTTCCTGATTCATATAATTTGCAATCCTTTAAGTCGCCCGTCAATCGTTATCTTGCTCTACAATCTTCATCTTTTCTCTTTCAGTAACTTCCAACTTTAATTAGTGGCTGCTTGCAGCCTTGTTGGAAGCTAAAACGTTTAAAAAAAAATTTTTTGTATTTATTCTTTAATAAAGTAGTCATCTTTTACTTATTATTTGTAGTGTTCACTGCCATTTGTTATATGTAAAACTTTTATCTAATTTATTTACTTAGTCCAATTAATATAAATCTTTATTTATATTAATTTTCATTTATATAGGAACACGAGGTTTCAATCCAGCTAAGAAATTATTGTTTGTCCAACAAAAACAGGAACCAAAACTCTGTAACCAGTAACTTCAGCTATGTAACATTTTTCAGTGGAAGGATCTTCGCTGAAAACTCACAGAGAAAAATAATGAAATTAAAAGGGTTGATTAAATTTAAATGGAGTTCCAGCAAAGAGAACTGGAATTATAAGCAAGGAGACCCAGCAAACATTGGTTTAGTGGTCTATTAAGTAACCGATGAGCAAAACTACAGTGGTCCTCTAAAAATGTCTACATTGGTCTGTTAAAATCTCACTATAGAATGTTTGCTGGGGAGTTCCAGATTGAGATTAATGACATGATAATGAGAGATGGTAGCATGATAATGAGATGGTAGAGATGGTAACATGATAATGAGAGATGGTAGAAAAACTGAAAAGGCAAAAATAAAAGATGTAGATGAAGATCAAAGATTTAAAAGGAATATTACTATTACTGTACAGCAAGTTAAAGAGTTTCAATTCACGACTCCAGGCCCGGTTCTAACAGTTTTCTATGTGTAGGCGAGATGCAAATTTGCCGCCGCAAAAATTAAAAATGCAATAATTTCCAATTTGAAGGAAAATAGAAAAACACTGAAAATCAAACTTTAATATATTTTTATTTTATTACGAAAAATTACACAAAAACAAAGTAAATAAAAAAACTGAATTTATACAAAAATAAAAAACAAAACAAATTCCATTCATGAAAAAATAAAAAACAAATCGTAATTAAAAGTGAATTTTCCTAGCTTTTAATTCTGCGAAATCTTTAACCAAATCTTCTATGTCCAAATGATCAGCAATTTCTTTCTCGATGGAAATCGTAGCTAGACCAACTAAACGATCTTGACAAATTTTTTATCTGAAATAGGATTTTATTATTTTCAGCTTTGAAAAGCTTCTTTCAGCACTAGCAACTGTGACTGGTAACGTTAGTAGTATGCGCAGTACTATCGAAAGGTTTGGGAATACTTCGACAACATTAGATGTGTAAATACATTTTAATACACTTTTTGGATCGCTATTGGAAGTATCAAGTCGTCTCCCAATAGCTTTAATTTCATACCAAAGTTCGACCCCGTTGATATCAGATTGGCCATCAGACATAAGCGCTAACTGCAAGTCCTTACAGTGTTTCAATAACTCATCATCCGTAAAGTGTTTGCTGCCGATATTGTAAAGAAACCCAAATAACTCGTTATACTCCGATAATTGCGTAAATCTTTCATTTATTGCTTGAATTGCGATGTCCAATATTCGATTGAAAAAAGATACTCTGAAGTTTTGTTCTGGTGATACTATCGGTTCATCACGACCTTCGTATAGGAATTGTCTACTCTTTCTGCGTACGCGTACGGGATCATCCACATCAAATCCTTCAAAAATTTCTAGTTCAACTGCCAAATTTTTTGCATTTTCAACCATTGCGGCAAATGCTTCATCACAGCGTTAATCGCATAGGAAAGATTTGGTAGCGTTTAAATGCTCTAGAGCAAGCGACAAGTCTAAAGCCTGTGATTGGAGCATTTTGCTGACAATATTAATTTGGAATAAAATGTCATACCACAATACCAAGGAGCAAACAAATTTGAAATTTGAAATATTTCTGGCTATTCCCTTAGCCTCTGCGCGACTCTTGACTTGTGGTGAAGTAGTTAATGTATTGTCTTCTGCGATTTCAATTAGTGCATCGTAAACTCCACTAATCTGAAATCGAAGTGCCCGTACGGCATCGACCCTGCTTTTCCAACGAGTGGCACTTAACGGTTTTATAGTCAGATCGCTTAGGTGGTTTAATAATATACTCCAACGGTGAGTTGATGCTGAGAAAAAGTTATAAATGCCTTGAATTAAATCAAAGAATGCGACAGCCTCCATACAACAATTAGCTGCATCGTTCAATACCAAGTTGAGCGAGTGGGCACTACAAGGCTTAAAAAAAGCTCGAGGATTTAGTTGACGAATTCTGGCTTGCACACCATTATATTTTCCGCGCATGTTGGCTCCATTATCGTACCCTTGTCCCCTCATGTCATCAAGATTTACGCCTAATTCCTGCAACTTATCAATAACAACTTTTGTCATATTTGCTCCCGTTGTGTCTTGTAATTCAAGAAAAGTTACGAAGTGTTCAGAAACTACGACTTCAGCTGGTTTTTCCGAAGATGATTCAGTTGCGCTGACAAACCTAAAAACAACTGTCATCTGCTCC
Source organism: Hydra vulgaris (assembly GCF_038396675.1). Classification (NCBI taxonomy): domain Eukaryota; kingdom Metazoa; phylum Cnidaria; class Hydrozoa; order Anthoathecata; family Hydridae; genus Hydra; species Hydra vulgaris. The sequence goes on from NC_088925.1 coordinate 56,844,049, forward strand.
ATGTGGCTTAAATCGGGGGTACAGTCTAAAATAAGTGAGTAGTACTTTGCTCGCTCAAGTTTTGCTAAGATGTGATTTTTGATTTTATTAGCAAGCAATTCAACGATTTCATTTTGAATAGTTTTTCCGAGATAGGTGGTGTGAATTTCACTTGTTGTTATTCATTGAATATGTTTACTAGGATCATAATTTCTTATATAGATCATAATAGGATCATAATTTCTTACATATAGGATTTTAATTTAAAAAAATTTTTTTTTTTTGGGAAAACACAAAATAAATTAAGAAAATGCCGCTCTAGAAAAGTGCCGCCGTCGGCTGTCGCCGACGTCGCCTACGCTTAAAACCGGGCCTGCAAGACTCTGCGAAGAAAGAAATATATGAATGAGTTGAACAATTGAATGATAAAAAAATACAGATGTAGCTGAGAAAGTCATAACAAAAAGATGACTATGGAAATGTTTGATGTATCAAAGAAGTCAACATACAAGAAAGCACAGACAGACTTTGGGATTGAAAAGCAAGTTTGAAGATGCTTTAGACACGTTTAAAAGTTCCAAATCATGCAAAGAATGATTCTGATATAATGTGTCCAAATCAAATTAGTTTTAGAATTAACACCTTACGGGCAAATTAAAGCTACTTCTGCTGTTAGTGTTTGTTATAGAGTTGGTGTTAGACCCCAGGCTGTTTTGATTCCTGCTATCTGCAATAAAGCTGGTATTTATCTGTATAATATTAATTTATCAAGGTCTACTCTACACAAAAAAAGACATAAAATTATTAAAAAACTTGGTAATTATTACTCACTAAAGTCAATAAGTATATTTGTTTTACATCTTTATTATTTTGAATATATAACTTAATTGCATAAGGTGAAACACAACAACAAGACCTTGTTAGAGTTTTAAAAATAAAGAAACTTGTAGTCTATTTTGATGGGAAATTTGTTGAACAGCTGATGATGAAAATGATCTGACAATTACCTATGAGAGATTTGTAATTAGTATAACAAGTCCAGATTCAAAATGTATAGATGATTTCTTGCTTAGCATTGTATAGGCAGAAAACTCAACTGGGTCAGAGCAGTCTTATTTTGTCCTCAATCTCTTAGAATACTATGATATTGTCGACAATATTGTGGGTGTTTGCTGTGACACAACTGCATCCAAACTAGAAAATTTGCTGGAGCAGTTACAATTCTATCAACTACCCTTAATACTTGTCTCATCTGAGCATGCATTGTCACCATATTATTGAAGTACATATTAAATATTTGATGACTGAACTAACTGGTGCTAAGATTAAGTCACCAAGAAGAGAAATTTTTATGTGCTTACAGAAGACCAGGTCAAAGATCTTTAATAAGATTGATACTTCATCAGATAATCTGGTTAGGTTGAACTGGATTTCTTTAGAGGTTGGATCACTTAAACACAATATAGTCAGGGCAGCATTAAAGTTTTGGGAGACTGCACTAAATAAAAATGTTTTCAAGAGAGGAGACTATAAAAATCTTTGTCCACTTTATGTTTACTACCTTGGTTGACATGTTCCTACGGTAAAATTTCACCTGCAGGAGCTTGCCACTAAGCAAGGTTTATGACAAACGCACTTTATTTGCTTAGATTAGAAATGACAAAGGACATCTTAAGTATCATGAACAAAAGTGAAAAGAGGATGGTTCAGAAAGCTTCTTTATTAGTATAATGCGGTAGTGGTGTAGTGGTAAAGCGCTTGCTTCATAAGCGAGAGGTTCTGAGTTCGATCCCCACCACGTCCCTGGTGGTACCGCGCTCAACTTGTTTCTCCGCGCAGCGGCCTTGTTCGTCAAGGTTCGTGTTTCGGAGTTATAGAGTTGGGAGAGGGTTATAAACCACTATTAAGTAGCCTTCTCATCATATTTAAGTCAGGAAGATACTGTATAAACTCTTAGAGTTTCTAATTACCAAGGGGTTCATAATGGGCAAGCCTTATATGCCTGTAATCACACCGTCCCAGCAAGCAAGCTTGTGTTGGCCCAATGTACCAAATAACATTGGCAAAATAATCGGATTGGGCCAATGCTTAATAAATGCAGGAGTGTTAAGTTTTATTTTTAAATAAAATATGCCGACGCAAATGTACGAAACGGTTTTTTAATCCCACGCGATTTTGTCTAACGAACTTTTAGGTAAATAAGTTTTAAATAAAGTTTTTAATAGTTATTTGAAAATTTCTAGCAAGATTTCTTTTTTCAAATATAACAACAGTTAGACTTATTGCATTTTATTTAAATTACATTTATTTCATAATAGTATACAAAATTAAATATATATTAAAAAAAAATTATTTTTTTTTGAAGTTTACTATGGCAAAATTAATTTTTTCACGCAAAAAACGCCAATATTTAGCAATATTTCCGCTATATTTCAAGGGGGGGGGGGGGGGGGGGGGGGGGTACTGCTGCCAATATTTTTTTCCTAGAATAGCCCCTTATATATATAAAGCCTGAAATAAAAATATGTATTTAACATTCAAAAAATTATTTTAATGATTAGAGGAGGGAGTCATTTATTGTCAATGAAATAATAGTGGATCAGGGTTGTTTTCATTAGCATTTATACTGCTTTTACTATAAGTTTGTTATTGTTATCTAAAAAAATTTTCTAAAATTTTTTTAAAATTTTTATCTAAAGTTTTTGAAAATTTTCGATTTCATAATTTGAAACAATTATGAATGAAATTCCAATACACATTAAGTAATAAATTTTTTTTTTAATTTTATATTTTTTTGCAAAAATCACTAAAATATGTAATTTTTTTTTACATTTTTTATATGTTAAAAGTTCTATAAAATGGTATTTTAATAAAAATATTTTAACCTAAATAATTTTTAAAAGTATAACTTTATTTTTAAAATTCATTATAAAATTTTAAATTTTGTATAAATTAAATTAAATTTTCAGGAATAGTGTCAAAAGATTTATAAGTAATTCTAAGCAGGCTTGCTTCAATAGAAACGAAGCAGATCATGCATTCATAGATTTTGAATGCAATACTTAATGCAGTAATTCAGCATAAAAATTATGATTTGAAGGCAAAACCTTTCTCTTGCTTTTGTTTTTTGTCTTTGTTTGAAGGCAAAAACTTTTCTCTCGATCGCATACAAGAATTAATCGATTTTAAAAGAAATTAACACTTTCAAATTATTAGTGTGTCATTTGCATAATTTTTATATTGTATTTTTATACTTTTTTTTGATGTTATCTTTATTGAATGTTGTGATGTTCTTAAAAATTAACTTAAATTAGATAAAATTTGAAAAATATATAATTTAATTAGCAATAAAACAGCATTTTGAAATATTATATGTTTTTGGCTTTTAAATAGTTCAGTTTCTATATCTATATTGTTCTGAAACTAGCAATAACTAGAAATAAGCAATTAACATTAAGGTTAATTATATTAAATGTATCAAATAATTGTTAATCAAGGTTAATCTTGTTCAAATTGGAAGAATGAACATTTTAGACAACACACAGGTTATTGAAATGTCTTAAGTCATACACAATCATAATTCAACTTAACTTGGTATTTAACAACTGTGGGTATTATTTTGTTCATAAAAAAAATATAATATAGTTTATAAGAAAATGACATCGAGCTGTTGTTGTAATTTGTTTGGATTTTGGTCGTGACGCGAGTTAACTAAATTCCAACGATGTTTCAACGTTGGCATAACAGTGTTATTCTAACATTGTCTACCAAATGTTAGAACAACTTTGGAAAAATGTTATTATCTAACGTCTTAAATGTTAACATTAAAACAACGTTGGTTGTTTAACATTAAACCAACATTAGTCTGATTAACGTTAGAACAACTTTGCTTTATTTACATTTTTACTTTTGTCATCAAAGCAACGTTCGCATGCCAATGTAAACACAACTAAAAACAAAAAAAATTTGTATTTGTAAATAAAAGTATTTTTGTTTATTCAAAGATTAGTTTTTTATTTTTTGTAACTTGTTATAAAAAGCAAAAAAAAACAAGATAATAGAATTTGTATTGTTATCACTTTTGTATTTTTCTTAAACATTAAAAAGTGCTTTTAGTGAATTTATTAAGCTTTGTTAATTATAATAAAGATATTTTTTTTTAAATTTTTCGTTTTCATAGAATACATAGTTATATAATAAATAGTTATATAATTTAGTTAAACATAAGTTTTTAATTTTTTCGAAGTAAACTGATATAAATATATAAACAATTTAGAAGTAGCTTTTGTTGGTTAAATTCTGAAAAAAAATTTTTTTTTTTTTAGGTAACCTATCATGAATTGCTATTACATCTAATAGGTGTCATTTAAAGTGGCTTGAGCAAAACAAGATCTCCTTTGACACCATCTCTTGAGGTTGAGTCAAAGGGAAAGTTTTGAGATTGCCAAAGAAAGGAACTGAAAAAAAAGTTGAGTGATTTTTAAATTAAATTTACTATTAAAAACTTTATGATATGCTATTCTTATAATATTATAACTGATACTGACTATTTGTTTACATATTAGGTTATTTTTATTTATTTATTTTTTATTGATATTTACCTCCCCATGGCTGAGAGAGTCTCTACAGTTGAGGATGCTTAATTGTTGTTGCAACTAGGGGTGTGGAGTTGTAAAAAAAAGTACAAACTCCAACTGCAATTGTTGAAACTTTCAGAGTACGACTCCAACTCCGAATCCAAAGCGAAATTTGTGAAAAATTCTTTGAATTTTTAAAAGAATATTACGCAATAATATAAAAAATCTTTTTTTTGCCAAATATATAAAAAATTCTCTGAAGGTTAAATGTTTTGTACATGTACGTGCAATACCCAAAAGTTTTACTATTGGAGTCGGAGTCACGATTTTATTTACTCTAAAACCTAAAATTAAATCCGATTTTAGGAAAAGAAAACCATTTCCTACAGAAACAACAATAAAGTTATTTATTCCAAACATAAACTTTAATTTTAAAATAATATGTTAAGAATATCATTTAAAATATTAGGTCGGTGCTAAAGTAAATTTGCATAATTTCAAAGTCAAATATGATGCACATGTGTAGTGCAAATGCAAACAGTATATATATTAGTTGAAAGAGCAATCTTTTTTGCACATTTTAAATTATAAATTCTAATTTTTTAATAACATTGTATATATATAATTCTTTTATAGAAAATGTCCATAGAAAAAATACATTTTAGACATTGCATGTTGTACGTATTTCGGCAGGGTAAAAATGCAACAAAAGCTGCAGAAGTGATTTGTTCTGTTTACAGTGTGGATGCTCTAAATGTTCGTGTTTGCCAGAAGTGGTTTGCTAAGTTTCGCAGCGGAGATTTTGATCTTAAGGACAAAGAATGTTTAGGAAGGCCGCAGGAACTGGAAACAGACAATTTAAAGGAATTGCTCGAAGAAGACCCACGGCAATCGACTCGAGAATTAGCAGAATAATTTGGAGTTGATCATTCGACTGTTTTAAGACGATTACATGACATGGGAAAGGTTCAAAAGGTCGGAAAATGGGTCCCACATGACTTGACTGAAAACAACAAAATGCAACATTTGAGCACCTGTGTTTCTCATATGACTAAGTACAAAAAAAAGGACTTTTTGTGGAAAATTATAGCGGGTGATAAAAAGTGGGTTTATTATGACAATCCTTCCAACAAAAATCAGTGGTTGAGTCCTAGTCAATCAGCATCTGCCTCAATTAAACGCGATATTCATCGAAAAAAGGTAATGCTTAGCATATGGTGGGATATGAAATAATATTCTATGAACTGCTGAAACTATTAATGCTGTACTTGAAGCAAACTATTAATGCTGTACGCTACTCGCAACAATTGAGACGTTTGAATGAAAAAATCTTAGAAAAAAGGTTCGGACCGGGTCATGGAAACCGTAAAGTCATATTGCTGCACGACAATGCTCGGCCCCGTGTTGCTATGAGAACCAAGGAAACTATTTTAGAACTAGGCTGGGAAGTCTTGCTGCATCTTACATATTCACCAGACATGGCACTATCAGATTACCATTTGTTCCGTTCAATGGAACATTTTTTACGGGATAAATCATTCAAAGAAAATCAAGATTTACAAAATCAGCTAGATGCCTATTTCAAAGCAAAGCCCCATTCTTTCTACAGAAATGGAATTCGTCAGTTGGTCACAAAATGGCAAAAGGTCATAGATAGCCAAGAAAATTTTTTTGATGACAAATGACTTCTTAATTTTAACTATATTTAATAAATAGTAGTGAAAAAAAATACAAATTTACTTTAGCACCAACCTAATAATTTCCTCTCAGACTTTGAGTTTTTATTCAGTTTAGTTTTATTTTTATTATTTTAGAGTTTCAAATTATTAATTATTTTTATTTTCTCTTTAATTCATTGTTATATATGTTTTTTTATGTTTAGTTTAGCTTAATATTGTTCTGCAAATTTTTGAAATGTCCATAATTTCAAAAAATGCAAAAAGCTCTAGTCAAGTTGTCTTTAGAAAATGTTTTATGCATGGGTAGACAAGGCGTCTGCCTACAACATTAAAAATAAAGACTACCAAGCGAGAGTATGTATATATATATATATTTCACGGTTTGAAAATTTTGGGGCGAGTCATCAAGGAATACACCCAGAAAACCCTTTGAAGGGATGGTAGTACATACCCATAGGATATCATATCAAGTGATTTTAAAATCAACGATTACTGTCTGTGAGAGAAGTTACCATTTTTGTTCAATGCTGGCTAAGTTTTGAAACTATCTTTTAGTATTAAAAAGCTATTAATTCATCCAATTTTGAGTTTGTTTGTTTTTTCAAAAATGTGTATTTTTTAACAAAACAACTGAAAAAGCAAGAACAACCAAGCAAATTTCTGTAAAATTTCACCATTTGATTTTCCTAATATCATAATGGATTTAATCATATAGTTAAAACATCTGAATTCTAATAAAATCACGTTTTCCACTCTTATATGTTTTGATTTTGACTTCTATGCATGTTTGCTGTTGTAGTCTACAATACAGTTAAGTAATTGCAGTCCATGTTCTGGGTGAAGTGCATGTCTCTTGAATCATTGCCATTGAGGCTTGAAGTTTGCATGAAGAGCTTCAGTGACTTGTTCACTGTATATTCCAAAACTTTGATGACTCAGAGAGATGAACTGGGTCATGTGAATGAACCTTTGGAGTGATTGAGACTGGAAGAGCAAGGTATGCACTTTTAAAGTTCTCAATGTATTCTTGAAAATCTTTATCCAGATGGGTTTCAAAACATGCAGTAACTAACTTATCAAGTTGCCTAAATGCTTTAACATATGGAAATGCTGCACTTACAGCTGCTGCTTCAACTTTTTGATAAAGAATATCAGTATTTTTTAACAGCCTTTAACAATAATTTCTATGAAAATATTCTCCATGAAGGAGAATGTTCAAAATCTTTGGCCATTCTTTGACCACTGGCCAAATTTTGCTCAGACTCTTGAAAAGATGGTTGACCACACCCATCAGTAGGTGATGTTCCAGTGGTATTTCTTTTAGAATGAGTGTTTCATCTGAAATATTGAGCAAGGGTATATGGATGACATTTTCAAAACATTTAGCACCCTTTACATTACTTCCTTCAGCAACAAAAAAGTGACAGAAAAGTGATCTTTGAGCAACTTTCCTTGCTCTGCAAATTTCCTAGCAAAATATGGCTTAACAATTTTTTGTTGGCCTACAGAGTCAAGAGTTGAAGCAAGTTGTCTCATCTGGTTGTTGGACAAATAAGAGTTAAGTTGAACTGTCATAAGGCTTTCAGTTGGAAGAGGACCCTTAAACAGTTGTGTTGGAATAGCTTTGACTGAAATTTAAAACGGATTAATAGAATAAAATTTACCTAATGAAAAGCAATATGGTGGGCAAAAAGCATTGAAAAAACACTTACCAATTTTCAGTGGTAATTTAGGTCCCCCATTTGAATTGCTTAGTCGTTGCCATTTAAAGATGCATCTGGGTTCCCAAAACAGAAGATGCAAGAATTTTTTGCATCTGTTTTTGCAAGTGCAATCATGCAATCAGGTTTGTACTTCTAGTTCTAGAGGTGCACTTAAGGGATAAGCCCGGTCCAATCACAGTGAGGCATTTTGTGCATCTTTTTTCAACTTAAGATGATTTCTTTTGAGTAGTACTGCTGGACAAAGGAGATGAATTTTTGCCCTTTGACTTACCAATTTGGCAAATAATACAGTCACATGTAGGAGAATTTCTTGTTAATGGCTTCACAGCAATTGAACTGAAATCATACAATTTGGGAAATGGCTGTGATGTTTTTCCCTCATCAATTTTTTGCAAAATGAAATGACAATTTGTGCACATTCCATTTAGAAGATGATCATCATTAAAGTCTAATGGTTTTGGAAAGTGTTTTGCCAATCTGCTTATCAAGAAAGGTGTCCTACTTCGATCACATTTTGTCATACAGAGAATGCAAACAGTGTTTCGACACTCAGCATGAGGTTTAGCAGAATTTGGCATTTTAAATGTATTTTTTTAGTTCCTCTAACACAATTTTATTAATTTTAGTTTGAATACTAGAACAAAAATGATTAACTTAAAAAAATGTAGCGGATTAACAAGAAATCAAAACAAAACTGATGTTCAACATTAGAGATGTGGTGGGTTCTTGTTTTGTAGAAGAAAAAGCAATTTTTTTTGTTAGAGTTGGAATTTTTAAGAATGTTTGTTATTAATTATTCTATATTTACAATAAAAAATCATCTGAATCTTCAAATGCTATGCTAGACAGTTGGACATCTTCCAGCCCTATGCTCGACAATCAGATAGATGTTTTCAAAGTTCTCTGGAAAAGCTACTAACTGAAATCATGGATTTACTCCAAAAAAATTCTCCTCTTTTGTCAAAACACCAAAGTATATTGATCAAGGTCATTTGTGATGATATACTTTCGTACTTGTTTATAGTTTTTTCATATTACCTGCAATGTATTCTTTAACTTTTTCTACTTCTAAGCTACATTTTCTATTAAATCACTGCATCCTGATTATATGCAAGTGTATACTCTACATGCTTGTTTTACATATAATTTTTTAATATTTAGGATAAGATTGCTTTCTTTCTTTTTTTTACTGTAAATAATGATTTATTAATCTGACTTAATTATCTAGATGTATCGCTACAATGAATCCTAAAAAATGAAAATAAATCGAAAAAAAACTGTTTAAAAACAGTCGTACCTAACCCAAAAGTTTTGAGTTTTATAAACAAACTAGGGCTGTTTGAGTTGATGGAGCATCAATATATCGAAAGACGTTTTTTTATATTTATTATAACTAGTATAATATTATATAATATATTTAATAACTACTACAAAATAGTATAATTTGTCATTATTAAATCTTATTTGTTATCATAAATATTATTCAATATATAAAGTTTAATATATAATAACTGTTATAATATAATATAATTTGTTTATATTTATTATAACTATTATTACTATAATAATTGTTTCATCAACATATAAGGAATTCATCTGGAAAACGCGCTAAGTCCGAGTAAATTGAATTTGAGAAAACGAGTAAAAACTGAGCTACTCATTGTTGTGCATCAACAGAAATTGATATATTTTAGACTTATCACGTTTTGCATATAGTCTATAAGATTAAAATAGATTTTTTTTAATGTTTTGTAAGTGGCTAAAGTACTCAAAACTAGTGAGTTTTTATATGGTGTGTTTGATGTGTATTATATTATAATTTTTAATCATTTAAAATACGAGTAGTTTTTAAAAGCCGAATTACATTTTTATAACAACATAAATTCTATATTTTTTATTTTTTTTCTTTTTTTTCTAAGTAACTTTCTATTTGCTGAATTAAAAGAGTTTTTCCGTTAATTTGAACGGAAAAAATCAAATACGGTAAGCGTAAATTTTACGGAGAAAGTGCTGTCTCTTTGCTGCCTGGCTTTCTTTGTTAATTTGTGCGGAAAAAATGAATTACGGAAACCGTGATTTTTACGGAAAAAGTTCTGTATCTTTTTTAACAAACTTTTTCCGTTGATTTTTGCGAAAAATAGAAACATCAGAAACCGTTAATTTTTATGGAGAAAGTGCTGCCACTTTGCTGCCAAACATTCTCCGTTGAATCTACAACGAATTTTTTAACAGTGCAGAGCTTTTAAGAGATTTATAATTAGGTTTGTTTTTTTCCTAAACTCGCTGTCATTAGTGTCGATTCGGGGGGTTTGAGACCTACCTTAGCGTAATAAGTTTTGAAATTTTTTAACCTTGTTTATAATTTATAGCAAAACAATAAAATTTTCTCATTTTTATAGATATATTATATACGATTGCTCTATATACTGCCTGCGAATTCAATATATGTAAAGACGTTTACACTTACCGACAATTATTCATAACGTTATACAAATGGCAGCACTAAGAAGATCTTGGATCATTAAAAACTATAGACGCGGCCTTAGCTATAAAACGCTAATCTAAAAGTTAAGCCAAAAGAATTTCCGTCAGTTTGCTGCAAAAAAAAAACTTATACGTCAAGTTTGGTTTTACATTTTATGATTAATTTTATATTAAATTACTTTTGATTAATTTTATTTTTTGATTAATTTTATATTAATTTAATCTTGCATACAATTGCAAAAAATAAAATAAAACTGTTAGAATTTGTTTTTATTACAATAGTTTAGAATTTGTTTTTATTACAAATAGAATATATAGAATTTGTTTTTATTACAAAAATTTATAAATAGTTTTAAAAATAAAAGTGATTACTACATTTAGTCTTTATTAGAATAAATCCCATGAAAATATCTTTACAAATCGATGGCTCCGCGCAAAATTGGACTATATGCTATCTCCGCCTACAACAATATTGAATATATATCTGCTATCTCCGCCTATAACAATACTGATATCTGCTATCTCTGCGTACAACAATATTGAATATATATCTGCTAACTCCGTCTATAACAATATAGCTACAAGAAAATTGAGCTATCTGCAATTTCCGCGTTAAACAAAATTAGACTATTAGTTTTTTCCGCCAGCTTTATTTTTGAACTTTCTGCATTCTCTTTCCCACTTGATAATACTCGGCAGTAATGATATACTATCGACTGAAGGTACTACCCAAGGCGACAACCTTGCAATGTCTTTTTACGCACTTGAACTAAAACAATTAATAAACATTTCAAAAAAGAAAAACTAGAACTTGTAAAACAGATATGGTACACTGACGTTGCATTATGTGCTGGCAAACTTTCATCACTAAAAACATGGTGGAACACCATTGTTTCTGAAGGGGCAAAATATGGTTATTTTGTTAAAGAATCAAATTCATGGATTATTGTTAAGAATATAGCCAAACTTAACGAAGCTAAAGTTATATTGAAAACATCTGAAATCAATTTTACAACTGAAGAGAAAAAACATCTGGGAGGTGAATGGCTGCTTTAGGAAGTATGACATCTCTAGTTATAACTTCTACTTATTTTTTGGTTACTCATAAAGCTTTATCTAATTCATAGCATATTAGCATTATTTAGGTTCTTTCCGGTGCTCGGTAATAAGACCGTAAGAACTTCTGGGAGCACCTTAATAACTACATGAAAAAAGAAAAACAGTTATACCTAATTAAACAATCGGTTATGTATTTCATTAATTTTTTTTTTGTTTGTTTAGTCGATGCTTTTGATTTTCTTTCATACAGGGCCACCTCAAGCTGGCTCGTGGCCCTAGGACAAAATTATGTTGTGAAGCTCCAAAATCAAAATAAAAATTACATTGTAAATATGATTGTAAAGACTTTGATGTATATCAAGTATTTAAGGCAGTCCCTAAACTATTGAAGCCGTTCTCTTATATTGCTTTGCCCCGTTAACATTTAAATGGTATGATGTTAAACATAAAAGCTAAAATAAATTACTTTAATATTGACAATTAATATGACAATTAATTTCATAATAAATTATTAGTATATTTCGACTAAATCGACTTAGCCGATTTGTAAAATGCATTAGTCGATTTTAGTCGACTTTAGAGAATATATTAGTCGATTTAGTCGATAGTCAAATTATTTAATAGTAGTAACAACACTACAAAAAACTAAATAAATTTTATAAAGTACATAATATAAATTTACCAATTAGTATTTAACATGAGCACCCATGGCGCAGTTGTAGCGCACTTGCCTTACAACAAAAAAAGCATCCGTGGTTCAAACCATGGATGCTTTTTTTGTTGTAAGGCACCTCTGGGCAAATTTGCGACATAGGTTAGGAAGGAGGCGTAAATTTTCTATTAATTTGTTATCCGCAGTGCTCTGCAATATGACCGTAAGAACTTCTTAGAGCACCTTGATAAAATTAAATAAAAATAAAAACTCAACAATGTTATGATACATATGCTATGTTGTTATTAACAACAACATAAGTCATTTTTAGTTTATTCATCTTAACTAAACTACTTGATCACTCACAAACTCAATCAATTCATGATCAAGGATTTTTGAAGATAATATTATCTTGGCGATTATAATCGCTATTATTTAAACATTTGAAGAATTTTGTAAAAAAACTTCAAGTATTTAAAAAAACACCATCTCAAATTTATGCACCCGACAAACGCAGATAGTCTAAACGAGCACATTGAGTTGGGTCGTACAAAGAAGACACCAAGAACTATCGTAGTAAAACTACCAAGATAAAATTAAAATTTTAAGTTCACTTAAAAACCTTAAAGGAAGTGGAATATATATAAATGAAGACTTTGCTAAAGAGACGATGGAAGAGAGGAAAAAACTTTGGCAAGAAGTTAAAAATCTTCGAAACCAAGGTAATTACGCAACAAATAAATTTAATAAAGTTTTTTGTCGTGAATTTAGAAAATAAGAAAATTTTTGCGTATAATTAAGATAAAGTTTTACGTAAGTTTAAGCGATCGAAACTAAGTTAATTCTTTTAACTAATGGCTAAACAAACGATAGATTACGAAACGCGACACTTTAATGTTTTCAAATCGGCTAATAACTTTTTACTTAATAACTCTTACGATCCAGGTTTGCATTTTTTTAATAAAAATAATTTTAACTCGCGGTTTTTTGAATTAGGAACTTTTAAAAATGAATTAAAATCATTAAACAGTAACTTTACGGTGATGCACATAATATAAGAAGTATAATTAACAATATTGACAATAAATATAAGAAGTATAATTAACAATATTGACAAACTAAAACATTTTCTTATAGAATGTAACTATTTGTTTAGTATGATTTGCTTAACAGGAACTTGGTGTTCTGATGAATCATCCAAAATAAATAAAAATCTAATAATTCCGAACTACAAACTAATATCTTATGAGCGAAAAGCTCAAAAACGAGGAGGTGGAATTATAACATATATTCATAATGATCTGACTACTAAAATTAGAGACGATCTTTCGGTTTCTGATGCCGATGGTGAGGTCTTTACAATTGAAATAATAAACAAAAAATTAAAAAATATACTGGTGCCCACCTGTTACAGACCACCTGAAGGTGATATAAAAAACTTTTCAAATTACCTAAAACAAATATTTCTTAAAAATAACAAAGAGCACAAAATATTATTCCGTATTGGAGATATAAATATAAACTGTCTAAAGTACGATGAAGATGCCGTTACCAAAACTTTTTTTGACGATATGTTTCAACACTCCATCTTTCCTATAATAAACAAACCAACCCGGGTAACATTTAATTCAATCACTGCAATAGACAACATATTGACTAATTCATTATATGATCCTTCATTAAAAGCAGGTGTAATCAAAACGGATATATCCGATCACTTTCCGATTTACTTTTCCTTTTTTCAAGATACAAAAAATAATAACTCTAAAATCAAAGTCTATAAACGAAAAATTAATAACTTAACTATTCAACAGTTAAAAGACTCACTATCGGCAGTAAGGTGGGATAGGATTTACCAAGAATGTAACCTTGGGCATACCAACTCCGCTTATAATGAATTTATAGAAATATTCTTAAAGTACTATGATAATCACTTCCCAATTATAGAACAAAAAATTAAAATTATAAATAAAATACTTACAATGTTCATGGATTACCAGAGGTATAAAAAAATCTTCAAAAAAAAAAAAAAAACACTCTACATCAAATATTTAAAAAATAGAAATGAAAAAAATCTAAATACTTACAAACAATACAAAAATCTATTTGGAAAAATAAAAAAAAGCTCGAAGAAAAATTACTACTCAAACCAAATAAAAAATGCAACTGGTGACATTAAAAAAACATGGAATACTATAAAAGAAAGAATTGGAAGCAAAAAAGTAAAATCAAATAGTTTGTCTGCTCAAATAATCATAGATAATATAGAGTACAGTGACAAAAATACGATTGCTGAAAAAATCAACGAACTTTTTGTTAACATTGGCCCTAATCTTGCCTCAAAAATTAAGTCTTCTAACATCTCATTCAAATCATACCTAAGTGATACCCAGAGCGAAATAAAATACAAAGAACTAAACTACCAAGAACTTAATGTTGCTCTAAATTCCTTAAAAATAAATAAAACTCCAGGTATCGATGATAAATGTAGTAGCGTAGCGGCAAATGTCTTTACATCGATAAATAAACCAATATTTGAAATTTTTAGGTCATCGATTAGAACAGGAGTTGTACCAGACAAGCTTAAAGTAGCTAAAGTATTACCAATATTTAAAACAGGTGAAACATATTTAGTTAATAATTATAGACCTATCTCAGTACTCCCTACCTTTTCTAAGCTTCTCGAAAGAGTAATCTTTAACAGATTGTATGAGTATTTAATCCAAAATAAAATTATAAATAAAAAGCAGTTCGGTTTCCAAAAACAATATTCAACTGAACACGCAATTCTAGATCTAGTTAACAATATATGTGATTCTTTTAATAAAAACAGTTTGTTCTAGGCATCTTTATAGACCTTTCAAAAGCGTTCGATACTGTAGATCATGATATCTTACTTAAAAAAATGGAAAGCTATGGGATAAAAAACATAACCCTTGACTGGTTCAAAAACTATCTAAGCAACGTATTACGCGTATTGATGCATATATATATATATATATATATATATATATATATATATATATATATATATATATATATATATATATATATATATATATATATATATATTAAAAACCTTACTTAATTCCAACAATTATATTGACATGTATTAAACTTAGCAACAAAATTTATACTAAAATATTTATATGTATGACTGATTGTATACTGTTTAACCACTTCTGACTATATATAAATATAAAATAGACTTTATTTAACCACTTAAAGAGGTACTCGATGATAAGTCTTCTCAGACTTCTACGAGTTTTTCTTTACAACAACATGTTTTTATGATAAGAAACACTATTAGTTTACGTTATACTTAGTTATATTTGTTAAACCACTTTTTATTATGATACGTGGTAATATTATGTTATATATAATTTTATTTTTTACGTTGCATTATATTATGTTATGTAATTGTAACGTAACGATGTGTAAATATATTAAAGTTGTATAAAAAAAAAATGTGGCTGGCGAAAATGCAGATAGTCCAATTTTGTTTTACACGGAGATAGCATATACAGCAATTTTGTTTTCAGCGGAGATTGCAGATTTTGGGGATCAACAAACGGCATCGGCTTAATGTCAGCAAGCATACCGCAGAAAAACTTAATCTTTGAATATTTACAATTCGCAGGCCTAACGATAAAAAAAAAATACTAAACACGCGTATTAATGCATTTCAAATACTTTAGCATACGAAATACCCCTACACGAGCGGTATCTGAGATTTGAATTAGCAATACTAGTAACTAAAGTAGTAACTGAAAGCTTTGATCTTAAAATTAACTTTCTTTAACGCAAAGATTTTGTTACGACGTTAAATAACCTGGTTTTTATTGTAATTGCGTAGAATAATTGTTGTCAGGCCATTAATTATAAATCATTAACTTCATTTCTGATAAAATAAATAAATCCTAAAATAGATTTTCATTATAAAAATGAAAATAAAAAAGGTTCAATTTATTTTCGCTCTTACTATTTAAAAGCATTCTAAAATGTAACTGAAATAAAAAAATACATTTTAATTTGATGAGAACCGGTTTAAAGCTATCGTTATAGAAAAGTATTTAAGGCTAAAAAGTGTTATAATGGGTAGGGTGACCATTTTCTAGTTTTTAAGTAGGAAAGCGAGCGCTAAACTAGTTTTAACCCTTTCGCGACTGACTTAAAAACAACTATATGACTGCGCGTAAAATAACGATCTAGGATCATGATCAATTAAAAGAGTATAAAATAAAAAACACTAGTCAGAATTTTACAAATAAGACCTTGTTTTTTTTGTCAAAGAATTGGCTTTCAGGAAATTAAAAAACTAAAAAAATAAATTTATTATCTTAGTAACGTGATCAAAATATATCATGTTGAAATTAACAAAAATATATAGTTTCTCTATGTAACCTTTAACAAATAAAGAAGAAATACATAAACATACCGTTTTTGAATTTAAATAAATGATACATTTATTTTGGTGATTAAACAAAAAAAATCTTCACCACTATCACTGAAAAAAATATCAAGGATCTCATTCATGTTAGTATACTTTTTATCTGTTTTTGTCATTTTTTAAAATTAATTTTTGAGCGATCTATAAATGCAGTTAACAAACGGTTTGAAGCATTAACTTAAGAAATTATTCACATTTCAAAAATAAGTTTAAAGTTTTCCCCAATTGCTATAGATGATTTGAAATATTCAAAATTGTTTATGCACCGCCATGCGGGTCACACGTCATTTAGAAACAAATTTTATGAACCGCCATACGGGTCACTCGTCACGAAAGGGTTAATTAGTTTAAAGCTGCGCTTTCCTACGTAAAAACCCGTTCTATTGGTCATCTATCACGGTCGTTTAGATCTTGAAAAAGCGCTATGTTTAGGCACGCATGCGTCAGTTAATATTTAACGTTTTAAAATCCTTTTAAAATGGCCGCGGTTCGTAGTTACGATATAAATTTTAGATGGCAACTGTTGTTTTCTATTTTATTTTTGTAAATGTTTTTTCATGCTTTTAATTTAATTCAATCAATAAACATCCTAATTATACTATAAATTAAATGAAATAGAGAAAAAAAAACTTGTAATAACCTTAAATGTGTATTTTTGTTCAAGTTTTTTTTGCTGTAAAAAGATCATTTGTTTATTTCTTTGACATTAATTTTCTAAATTTCTGACTGTAGAAATTCAGTATTTTTTTTTTAAACTTCAGATAAATCTTTACTGTGTGTATGGTTTTTTTCTGGTCGTTGCTTCAACTTTTTTTATATGTAAATTATAGATTTTGATCTAACAACATTTTAGCATTAAAATTTGACTTGACAAATTTTAATGCTAAACTGTTGTTAGATCAAAATCAGGAATTTACAAATAAAAAATATATATATATTATATATATATATATATATATATATATATATATATATATATATATATATATATATATATATATATATATATATATATATATATATATATATATATATATATATATATATGGCTATTTCCACGATGAAAGAGATAAATTTCGTGTTTAAAAATTTCTTTTTTCAAAAGGTTTTATTTCTTTAATTATAGTTTAAACACCTTAAAATTATTGTGAAAATAAATTTTGAGTAGAAAATGTTTGAACCGAGTAGATAATTTTGATGAATGTTAGCAACTGTTTGTTCTTTTTATTATTCGAAAAAGTGAGTAAAATTTGAGGGCGAGTTATTGCAATATTTTAAACAAAACATATCCATATTTTTGTTTAGAAAGAATCTTTGAGATTACATATATGTCTTGAGTAAAAAAACTTTTACTCTTTAAAAATAATTCAAGTGTTTTTTTGTCACATACAAATCTGCAAAAATTACGTTGCGACACTGAACTAAAAGCTAAAAAAGTTTAATTATCGCAATGAAATTATGCTTTATGGCGAGGTTTTTTTAGAAATTATATATTTTAATGTAAACTTTTAATCATTACTAAAAAATTTAAAAGCTGTTGCGTCTCTGAATTCAGTCGGCATAACTAATATTGTAAATACTCGGAGTATTGATCACGTATAACATACCGCTATTGATACCAGAAAAATGCGCATTTAGTTTTAAGTTTCGAACTCGAGTTCAATACCACTTATTTATCAAAAATACGTATTTATAATATTTGATCAAAATTGGATATGATATCGAACCCAATTTTGATCAAATATTAACAAAAAATGGAAAAACGAAAATCTTTGCTTTTAAAGCGCATGCTTAATCTGAAATTGCGAAAACAAAATCTAAATTAAAAAGGTCTCTCTCGAGAAATTTAGTAAATTATCTCTAGTACAGTTACAGTGCTTTATTGCACTAAAAGAGTTACTAAAACTTTATCATAAAAATATTTATTACTACTTTTAAATTTATTAATTTAGTTTAATGAAGTCCTAAATTAATATAGTTCAAATATATTTTAAATCCTATCATTTCATACCTTGCTTATGTTGATTATTATTTTATTGACATTTCTGTTATGCTATTATCTTTTTTTGTTCTGTTTTAGAAAATTTAGAAAAATAAGTTAAAATTTTGAGCCAACACTGACATTTTAATTGTTGCTAAACGTTAAATTTTGTTATTAGGATTGCAGTTCTTTTATCTGTTTTTTTGTTCTTTATTCAATAAGTATTTGACTTAAATTAAATATGATATATTTTATTACGAGATATATGTCTTTATATATAAATTAATATGAATCTTTTTAGATTTTTTAATGTTATTTTTAAATTTTTTGTTCACGCAATTCAATTTATATATGTTTATAGTTGGCATATTTGTTTATATTATGTTCAAAATTAAAACGTTTTTGATAAATATATGTATGTGGTAATATGTGTTATATAATTGTTTTCTAAATGTATTTTTAAAGTAGTATAAAATGTATCTATTGTGTATATAAATATTATAAGAGGTGTTTATGTATGTTTCATAAATTTAAATAAATATATTGTGTTTAATAGTTCGTATATATGTTTATATTATGTTGTTTCCATGTTTTCAAAGTTTAAGTAAAGTCTTTGATTAGAAAAGATCACAATTTGTAAGATTCTTTTACATTCATTTATTCAGTTATAGTAATAGTAAGATTACTGGTAATATGTTTAATGGTAATAGTTAAATTGAAATAGATAGTATTAGGCTCAACGAAGTTATTAATGTAAATGCTTTTGCATTTACATTAATAACTTCGTTGAGCCTACTTGCAGGCAACTTGAAAATAGTAGTCAAATGAAAAAAAATAGATCTAGGCAGGATGAAATTAATAATTGTTGAAATGCTAGAAATGTTGCTCGGCTAGCAGAAAACTTGACAGAATTCAGTGTCAAGCAGTGTTAATGTCTGTTAATTTGGTTTTACTTTAGAACAAAGCAAAGTATGAGTTTAACTATTTATAGTATCAACTAACACTTTTAAATTTAAATAATTTTAATTTTTTTATAATTTTTAACATAGTTATGTTCTTTTTTTCATTTTTAGTTTGTCTTCCCTTTGTCGTACGACGATGTACCAACATGAATTGTTTTCTAAAAGCTAACATGAAATAACAATATTTAACAACTACTACTCTCTTATCATGACATCTTATCTCTATCTGATATTTTGATTTGCGATTCATATATGATGTTTTTCTTTATATTTACTTATCCATTACATTTTTTCATTTCAGATTTATCATATGATGGATTTATGCAATATAAAAGAACGAATATATGTAAATCTTTATGAATTTTTTAAAAACATCTTCTAATAATTAGTCCAGTCAACGTTCAAACTTCAATTTTGCATATGTCATCTTTAAGTAGTTTCTAGGCTTTTCTAAATGTGTTTCTTATTCACATGGTTTTGCAAGCAAGGTATGCAAGCAAATTTGAGCTGAAAATTTTTTTTTTTAGCCTTTAAGGAGAATTGGTGTTACACTTTTTTAAATTTAATTTGTTTAAATATAGTAGTTTTTTACAAATAAATGTTTGTTTGTTCTTTGTTTTTTTACTTATTTGTTTTCAGATTCTTAAGAACTTGGCAACTTATCTAAGTAAGTTTTTTTTTTCTTTTTAGTGCAATTGGAAAGAGCTGAAAGTTATTTTTTAGAGCAATTGAAAAGAACTGAAGTGTTTTTTAGTTACTTCACACGGTATAACTGATCCTGATTTGAGTAAGTTTACTATTTTTTTTTATTTTATATTGGATTTATTTGATATTTGATATATGTTATATTTGATATATATTTTATGTATTTAACATGGAAAACTGACTGTAATTTGTTGACACAAAAGTTTATAAACATAAATCTGCCTATATTTCAGTATATTTTATATTTCTCTGTATCTTTATAAATATTCTTTCTTAGAAAAAATAACAGACTGGAAAAAATAAATAAATTCGTTGAAAGTAGTTGAAAAAAATGATGATGTATTTCCATATTTCATTGTGTAAAGTGTAATACCACTTTTTAAAGGTATGTGAATAGATATATATAGGGTTGCCAGATGTCCCGATTTTACGAAGGAGAACTAAGTAAAAAAAATATTTTTACATATTTGGCGCAGAATTCTCCTTCGTAAAATCGGGACATCTGGCAACCCTAGACATATAGTGGAACATGGGGCAAGATGACAACTGTTTCGAAAAACGCCTGTATCTTAGTCTCTCCCAAAAATTAAAACTTACCTTTAGCTGGTGATGTAGCGATGTAATAAATCAAGTCAAACAAGGATAAAAAGTTTTTTTCTCAATGTCGGAAAAACTTTTTTAATACTTAGCTTTCGTCACAAAAATAATATTTAAAAAGAAACCATTTATAAATCTAGTAAAATTAATCTACTTCCCTTTCAGCTAAAATCAACTGTTATAATTAGTTTTGCTTAAGAGATAACTGTAGGTCGTCATCTTGTTCCATTCGTCATCTTGCCCCATTTGTCATTTTGCCCCATTCGTCATTTTACCCCATGTTTCCCTATATATATATATATATATATATATATATATATATATATATATATATATATATATATATATATATATATATATATATATATATATATATATATATATATATATATATATATATATATATATATATATATATATATATATATATATATATATATATATATATATATATATATATATATATATATATTTAAATAATTAATTTAGAGTAAAATATATTGATTGACATTGCTTCATTTTTTTATACAAGATTGTGCATTTATTATTTTTGTGCATTAAGGTAAAAATAATTTTGTGCATTTTAGTCTAGATTCTTTTTTAATTAAAAATCATTGATGTAAATTAATGTTGTTTAATATTTTTAATAAACGACTAATGTATGTAAACATATAAAAAGATATGGATTTCAATATCAATGGTTTTTTTTTAAATATTACTTTTGTGAAGAAAGCTAAGTATTAAAAAAGTTTTTCCGACATTGAAAAAAAAACTTTTTATCCTCGTTTGACTTGATTTATTACATCGCTACATCACCAGCTAAAGGTAAGTTTTATTTTTTGGGACAGACTAAGATAAAGGCATTTTTCGAAACAGCCGTCATCTTGCCCCATGTTCCCCTATATATCTATTCACATACCTTTAAAAAGTGGTATTACACTTTACACAATGAAATATGGAAATACATCATCATTTTTTTCAACTACTTTCAAAAAGAATTTATTTTTTTCTAGTCTGTTATTTTTTCTAAGAAAGAATATTTATAAAGATACAGAGAAATATAAAATAAACTGAAATATAGGCAGATTTATGTTTATAAACTTTTGTGTCAACAAATTACAGTCAGTTTTCCATGTTAAATACATAAAATATATATCTAATATAACATATATCAAATATCAAATAAATCCAATATCAAATAAAACAAAATAGTAAACTTACTCAAATCAGTATCAGTTATACTGTGTGAAGTAACAAAAAAACACTGTAGTTCTTTTCAATTGCTCTAAAAAATAACTTTCAGCTCTTTCCAATTGCACTAAAAAAAAAAAAAAACTTTCTTACATAAGTTGCCAAGTTCTTAAGAATCTGAAAACAAATAAGTAAAAAAACAAAGAACAAACAAACATTTATTTGTTGAAACTACTATATTTAAACAAATTAAATTTAAAAAAGTGTAATGCCAATTCTCCTTAAAGGCTAAAAAAAAATTTTCAGCTCAAATTTGCTTGCATACCTTGCTTGTAAAACCATGTGAATAAGAAACACATTTAGAAAAGCCTAGAAACTACTTAAAGATGACATATGCAAAATTGAAGTTTGAATGTTGACTGGACTAATTATTAGCAGATGTTTTTAAAAAATTCATAAAAATTTACATATATTCGTTCTTTTATATTGCATAAATACATCATATGATAAATCTGAAATAAAAAAATGTAATGGATAAGCAAATACAAAGAAAAACATCATATATGAATCGCAAATCAATATATCAGATAGAGATAAGATGTCATGATAAGAGAGTAGTAGTTGTTAAATATTGTTATTTCATGTTAGCTTTTAGAAAACAATTCATGTTGGTACGTCATGGTTCTAAAAATTCAAATTAAGATATAAACAAAATGTATATGTGGCAAAATGATTTTTCTTGAGTGGCTTTTAGTGAATGATTAAAAGCAGTGACTTTCAATAATAAAACCACTTATAATTTTTAACAATAGACACCAACATAAAGGTAAGCCAAATGTAACAACATTAGTAACATAAATAACAACTTTATGCAAAATCTTGCTCAACACGTTTGCCAAGTCACACACTTTGAAAACATGATCCATAAATATTATAAGAAGTGTTTATATATGTTATATAAATTTAAATAAATATATTGTGTTTTATAGTTAGTTTATATGTTTATATTATGATGTTTCTATGTCATGGAAACAACATAATACAAACATATATACTAACTATAAAACACAATATATTTATTTAAATTTATATAACATATATAAACACTTCTTATAATATTTATATACACAATAGATACATTTTATACTATTTTAAAAATACATTTATAAAACAATTATATAACACATATTACCACATACATATATTTATCAAAAACTTTTTAATTCTGAACATAATATAAACATATATGCAAACTATAGACATATATAACTTGAATTGCGTGAACAAAAAATTTTAAAATAACATGAAAAAATCTAAAAAGGTTCATATATATTTATATATAAAGACATATATCTCGTAATAAAATATCAAATTATAATCATATTTAATTTAAATCAAATACTTATTGAATAAAGAACAAAAAACAGATAAAAGAACTGCAATCCTAATAACAAAATTTAACGTTTAGCAACAAATAAAATGTCAGCGTTGGCTCAAAATTTTAACTTATTTTTCTAAATTTTCTAAAACAGAACAAAAAAAGGTAATAGTATAACAGAAATGTCAATAAAATAGTAATCAACGGAATAAAATAAGTAAGGTATGAAATGATAGGATTTAACGTATATTTGAATTATATTAATTTAGGACTTCATAAAACTAAATTAATAAATTTAAAAGTAGTAATAAATATTTTTATGATAAAGTTTTAGTAACTCTTTTAGTGCAAAAAAGTACTGTAACTGTACTGGAGATAATTTACTAAATTTCTCAAAGGAAACCTTTTTAATTTAAATTTTATTTTCGCTATATCAGTTTAAGCATGCGCTTTAAAAGCAAAGATTTTCGTTTTTCCTTTATTTGGCAATATTTGATCAAAATCGGGTTCGATATCATATCCGATTTTGATCAAATATTATAAATACGTATTTTTGATAAGTGGTATTGAACTCGAATTCGAAACTTAAAACTAAATGCGTATTTTTCTGGTATCAATGGCGGTATGTTATACGTGATCAATACTACGAGTATTTACAATACTAGATATGCCGACTGGGATCAGACTCGCATTTAAACACGTATAAAACACGATAACCAGAGAATATTCAATACAATTTTATTAACTAATATGAATTCATAACATAATGATAATGACTAGCAGTAAGCAATCCGTAATACGGGTTACGAGTTATTAAATCATTGATAACAATAAAAACACATTAATAACTTGATATATTATCTAAAATATTAAATACAAATTTATCTATAAATATTTTAACTTTGACTCCGTATCAGCAACGTCATTGCTTATAGGTAACGACATAAAGACCGCATTAACATCAGTTGAATTCTTTTTAAAATCTGTCACAACACAAGTACCAGAAAAGGAAAGTCAAGAAAAGCCTGCAAATACCTAAAAAAAGGACATGAAAAAAAATTACAATTTTTAATTACAAAAGAACTATTTGCATTTTATTGTTAGTAGAATTAGGATAATAATAACAGAAAATGTATGAACCTGTCATTTCGAAAAGGGCACAAGTCCATTTACTAAAACTTTTCAAAATCAACAAAAATATGATTTTTATTAAAATTATGTCTAGTTTGCTAAAGAAATTAAACATAGAAGTAGATAAATAAAGAACGTATATAATTTATGTATTTTTGATTTTTTATAAAAAAAACACAAATCATACAGAAATTTTTAATTCAAACTTATAAACTAACTGCTAAAAGTTGTGGACTTAAGTCCTTTTCAAAATGACAGGTTCATATATTCTGTCTACAGAATAATTAAAAAAGATTATAAAAAGGCTAGACAACACAATGTATGCATCGTTACTATAGTAACGCTGGTAAATAACACCACAACTTAATAAGATATTTTATCAACTTAAATACTTGGACTAAAAAGATTTTATTTATTACAATATTTGAAAAATCAAGGGACAATTATAGTTAAACAATTTGAGCAACTATACCATAAAATAGCAAGCAACTGGTAAAATATTTCTTATAAATGGTCATTATCATTTGTGGTATTAAGAAATACATAAGAGCTCAGTAATTACATAAGTTTTATTAAATCTCCCACTCATTTTAGAGAGAGAGAGAAAGAAAGTGTTTCCAAAGCAGCATGTTAACAAATGTAAAAAAGCACGGAATAAATACTAGTAACTGGTTTTATTATGTTACCAGTAAACAAAATTATTTTTACCTTGATTAAAAGCTAATGTCCAGCATTTCTTAATTAAGCTCCAGCTTCTCTCTAACTCTAAATGATTAATAGAGTTAATTTCATATCATACTAAATTTACAAAAATTAAAACCGTGTTTCAACAGCTAGCTAACTAATCAAAAGATGACAAAGGATAGACAAACTAAAAAAAAAAATGAAAAAAAGAACACAATTATGATAGAAACTATAAAAAAAAAAAATTATTTAGATTTAAAAGTGTTAATTGTTACTATATATAGTTAAACTCATACTTTGCTTTGTTCTGAAGTGTCTAAAGTAAAATCAAATTAACAGACATTAACACTGCTTGACACTGAATTCTGTCAAGTAAGTTTTCTGCACACCGAGTTACATTTCTTACATTTCAACAACGATTAATTTCATCCTGCCTAGATCTCTTTTTTTCATTTGACAACTATTTTAAAGTTGCCTATTAGCATTTTACATTAATAACTTTGTTGAGCCTAATACTATCTATTTCAATTTCACTGTTATCATATTACCAGTAATCTTACTATTGTTACAATTGAATAAATGAGCGTAAAAGAATCTTACAAATTGTGATCTTTTCTAATCAAAGACTTTATTTAAACTTAAGATTTATTGAAATCCATATCTTTTTATATGTTTACATACATAAGTCGTTTATCAAAAATATTAAACAATATTTATTTACATCAATTATTTTTAATTTAACAAAGAATCTACAATGCACAAAATTATTTTTACCTTAATGAACATAAATAATAAATGCACAATCTTGTATAAAATATTGAAGCAATGTCAGTCAGTATATTTTACTCTAAAGTAATTATATATATATATATATATATATATATATATATATATATATATATATATAAATATATAAATATATACATATATATATATACATATATATATATATACATATATATATATACATATATATATACATATATATATATATATACATATATATACATATATATATATACATATATATATATATATTTATATATATATATATATATATATATATATATATATATATATATATATATATATATTGAAAACTAAATAATTATTATATACTATATTATTTGCTCTACTAATTATATAACACGCTGTATTGAGCACTCTTACTGGAAATATTAACACAATTCCTATATATATATATATATATATATATATATATATATATATATATATATATATATATATATATATATATATATATATATATATATATATACTGAAATATAGGCAGATTTAAGTTTATAAACTTTCGTGTCAACAAATTACAGTCAGTTTTTCATGTTAAATACACAAAATATATATCTAATATAATATATATCAAATATAAAATAAATCCAATATAAATAAAACAAAATAGTAAACTTACTCAAACCAGTATCAGTTACACTGTGTGAAGTAACTAAAAAACACTTCAGTTCTTTTCAATTGCTCTAAAAAATAACTTTCAGCTCTTTCCAATAGCACTAAAAAATAAAACAAAACTTGCTTAGCTGAGTTGCCTAGTTTATAAGAATCTGAAAACAGATAAGTAAAAAACCAAGAACAAACAAACATTTACTTTTTAGAACTACTAGATTTAAACAAATTAAATAAAACAAAGAACAAAGCCAATTCTCCTTAAAAGCTAAAAAAAATTTTCAGCTCAAATTTGCTTGCAGACCTTGCTTGTAAAATAAAATGTGAATAAGAAACACATTTAGAAAAGCCTAGAAAAAATTTATAAAAATTTACATACATTTGTTCTTTTATATCGCATAAATCCATGATATGATAAATCTGAAATGAAAAAATGTAATTGATAAGTAAATACAAAGAAAAAAATCAAATATGAATCGAAAATCAATATATCTGATAGAGATAAGATGTCATGATAAGAGAGTAGTAGTTGTTAAATATTGTTATTTCATGTTAGCTTTTAGAAAACAAATCATGTTTGTACTTCATGGTTCTAAAAATTCAAATTGAGATATAAACAAAATGTATATACGGCAAAATGATTTTTCTTGAGTGGCTTTTAGTGAATGATTAAAAGCAGTGAGTTTCAATAATAAAACCACTTACAACTTTTAACAATAGACACCAATATTAAGGTAAGCCAAATGTAACAACATTAGTAACATAAATAACAATTTTACGCAAAATCTTGCTCAACATGTTTGCCAAGTCGCACACTTTGAAAACATGGAAACAACATAATATAAACATACATAATAACTATAAAACACAATACATTTATTCAACTTTATATAACATATACAAACACCTCATATAATATTTAGATACACAATAGATACATTTTATACTATTTTAATGACACATTTATGAAACAATTACATAACACATATTACATATAACAATTACATAACATATAACATATAACATATTACATAACACATATAACAATTACATAACACATATATTTATCAAAAACTTTTAACTTTGAACATAATATAAACATATATGCAAACTACAAACATATATAACTTAAATTGCGCAAACAAAAAATTTAAAAATAACATGAAAAAATCTAAAAAGATTCATATATATATTCATATATATGAATATATATATATAAAAACATATATCTTGTAATAAAATATCCAATTATAATTATATTTAAATTAAATCAAATACTTATTGAATAAAGAGCAAAAAACAGATAGAAGAACTGCAATCCTTATAACAAAATTTAACGTTTAGCAACAATAAAATGTCAGTGTTGGCTCGAAATTTTAATTTATTTTTCTAAATTTTTTAAAACAGTACGAAAAAAAGGTAATAGCATAACAGAAATGTTAATAAAATAATAATCAACATAATAAAATAAGCAAGGTATGAAATGATAACATTTATAATATATTTGAATTATATTAATTTAGGACTTAATAAATAAAATAAAGGTAATAAGAAAATAAGAATATAATAAAAAATAAGAATAAAACAAAATAAATTTAAAAGTAGCAATAAATATTTTTATGATAAAGTTTTAATAACTTTTTTAGTACAAAAAAGTACTGTAACTGTATTGGAGATATAAGATACTGCTTTAGCAGAACGATATCTCTTCATACAACTTTTCATGTATTCCTGACTATTTCTTTTCATTCCAGACAAACTTTTTACTAAATTTCTTAAATGAAAACTTTTTTATTTAAATTTTGCTTTCACAATTTCAGTTTAAGCATGCGCTTTAAAGCAAAGATTTTCGTTTTTCCGTTACATGTTGATATTTGATCAAATCGGGTACGATATCGTATCCGATTTTGATCAAATATTAAATAATACGTATTTTTGAAAAATAAGTGGTATTGAACTCGAATTCGAAACTTAAAACTAAATGCGTATTTTTCTGGTATCAACGGCGGTATGTTATACGCGATCAATACTCCGAGTATTTACAATACTAGATATGCCGACTGGGGCTATTAGTAAATATTAGTAAACTTTTGGATTTTTGTTAACATTTTCTTATAAAGTTGTAAATTTTTAAGAAATGGAATCACAATTAGAAGTAAAAAAAAAACGTTATGCAGAATACCAAGCTAATTATGTATCTCGGAATGCTGATAAAAAAAAAAGAAATGTCCAGAGTTAGATCTAAGAGATATCGAGAAAAATTGAAAGCCGATCCTAATAAAAAAGCAGCTAAAGCTGCTAAAGCAAAATTAAGAGTTTTAAAAAGTCGCGCTTTAAAAAGAAAACTTTTAAATCAATATCAAAGACCAAGCTCATCTTTTAAAAACGTTCAACAAAGAGGAAAAGCATTGAAAAAAGTTTTAAAAGCACTACCAACTTTAAAAGAGAAACAATCTGAAATTCTTTCTATTCTTTCAAATAGCTCTACTTGTAAAGATAATTCGGGTCTACCTCCAGCATGTTCAAAGCTGTATGGTCTTTCTGAAAACAATGTTTTAGCAGTTGTAAACTTTTATAATGAAGATGAAGTTTCCCAAATATCACCAAACAAAAAAGATGTCACTCGAATTCAATTATCTGACGGAAAAGCAAACAATATTCAGATACGTCATTTATATTATACGCTAAAAGAAGCTTTTGAGTTATTCAAGGAAAAGCATCTGCACATAAAAATTGGACTCAGCAAATTTTGCGACCTTCGTCCACGCAATGTAAAATCAGTTACAAAATTTCCGCATAATGTTTGTGTTTGTAGTTTGCATGAAAATATGCGATTTGCCTTAAATGCATTAACAAAATCAATTCAAGCGCCTTCAATCAAAGTTGGATCTGAAATGATAAATAACTTTGTTTGTGAACCGTACACATACGATTGCGTCTATGACAAATGCGTTGCATGCAAAGGTATGAAACAGTTCGATAAACACTTGAAAACTGTTAATACATTTGGTTTCGAAGTATCCTGGGATGAGTGGAGAAAGCCTGAAGCTAAAACATATGCAAACATTGAAAAAATTTCAAAAAAGTCTACTGTAACAGAACTCATCCAACACATATCAGCGATGCGTGATAAGTTCGTTAAACACGCATTTGTAAAGAAAAACCAATCAACAATTTTTAATAAACTGAAGGTGGTTTCGATGAGTGTTAATTCTGAAATTGCGGTAATCCAAGTTGACTGGGCTGAAAACGCTAGGTGTTTCTATCAAAATGAGCCACAAGCGGCTCATTTTGGTCAAAATCAAGTTTCTATCATGACCCTAGCAGTCTGGAAAATTGAGTTAAAAACATTTGCCATAGTTTCAGATTCAACTGTCTAAGTCTTCCGTTATACCGTACATTGACATAATCCTTCACTTTATTCCTGATCAAGTCAAAGAAGTACACATTTTCAGCGATAATGCCACTTCTCAGTTCAAAAACAAAAGCATTATGGCTGCAATGGTTGTGTTTGAAAAACGTTTTCATAAAAAATTCTTCTGGCATTTCTTTGCAGCGATGCACGGGAAAGGAGTAGTTGACGGAATAGGAGCTACTGTTAAACGTATCGCAGCCCTGAGAGTTAAAACTAGTCAATACGAAATCAGGTCAGCAGCAAATTTTGCGTTAGCATTACAAGATTTGCAAATATCTGTAATTCACATGTCAGAAAACGTCTCGTGTCACTAAACGTTGCGTCACTGAATTGATAGTTTTTTTTCTGTAAAATAAAACGATATGAAAACTTTATTGTTCGTGGCTTTTTTTATAACTACCTTATTGCCAAATGAATAAATTACAACAAAAAAATCTAATAAGTCAAGCAAGAATTAAAATTTCAGCGAAAACTCCATTTAAAAGTATGCTAATAAAAAAACACTTTTTTCCGCGTTGCGTCACTGAACTCATGTTTTAATTTTTGCTATGTAGCAGTGTTATGTTAATACAATTGTGTTTAGTTTATATTATAAAATTTTAATTCAAGATTGATTTAGAGTAATAAAAAATTATTTTTGAGTTATAGAAAAATTTCTATTAAAAAAAATCTCTCCGCATGATGCGTCACTGAACTATGGAATTGGCCATATATATACATATATATATATATATATATATATATATATATATATATATATATATATATATATATATATATATATATATATATATATATATATATATATATATATATATATATATATATATATATATACATATATATATATATATATATATATATATATATATATATATATATATATATATATATATATATATATATATATACATATATATATATATATATATATATATATATATATATATATATATATATATATATATATATATATATATATATATATATATATATATATATATATGTTTACTTTGAGTAATTCCACGTCAAAACAACCAATTTTTTTTTTAAATGCAACCCTATGTCCTTAGATTTTTTTTATATTTTTACTATAGTTAGTACATTATAAAATAAGATAAATCCCAAAATTTCAAGGTCTAACTCCCAACGGTTCGTGAGTAATGGTTGTTTTAATTTTGGCTACTATTATTGTTTTGGTCATTTTCCGCCATTTTTAAATTTACATTTCTCCTTATAAAACCAAGTCTATAAACATTTGAGTTCTAAAAATAAGTGACTTAGTTAATTTCTAGGTGAGGAATTTGAATATAAAAATAAAAAACCCATTTTATAATTAAAAAGTACCTAAATATCAATTATAAATGTTAAAATAATGGACACCTGCCCCAGTAAAACTTTTAGGTGTGCAGTATATTTTTTAAGCCTAAAATTTCAAAATAGATCATTGTATGTTTGTAGAACATTGCGTGAAAAAATCATTTATGCCAAATACATAGTTTAAAAATTAAATGAAAAATATTACAAAAAAAGCAAATATAGCATATTTCGCTTATCGTAGTATTCAAAATAAATAAAAATGATGCATACTTGAATTGATATACAATTTTTTATAATATATCCATTAAAAGTTATTGATTTACAAATATATACTTATTAATTTTGTTAAAATCTTTTTTTGAAAGTTCATATTTGTCTGATATTATTGTTGGTGCACTTATTAATGTTATTACATTGGTGATTGGTATCCAACAATAATCATTCTATTTCGGCCAGAAAAACTTTTCAGATGGACCGTGTGGATGCAGAAACTTTATTTTTATATAATTATATTCTTCATCTTTTTCATTAACTACTGCAATTCATCAAAACGAGTAATATGTACATGCGTAATATTTGTATTTCTGCATTAGCTCAAAATTTATTAAACTTAAATTTTGGTAACTTGATTTTTTAGTTATATTAATAGACTTTGGATTTATATTGTTACTAGTTTTTTTAAATAACATAGATGCTTTCGAAACTGGTATGCAATGGTGAAACCCTCGACTTCCTGGTATTGTTTTTCCCTTCTCAAATCGTTTATTTTATGTAGCTCTAACATTAACCATAGTTCCTTTATCAATTTTAAAGAACTTTATTGTGAGCGTTTTTTGAGTGCAAAATTCAAACATTGCATCGATTGTTAGTATTTGATTTTTCTTTGGACGTTTTTTTGGTGTTGTTCGTTTTACTGTATCACCTATTGCATCACAAGAAGATTTGCCATGACTGGTTGCAAAAAATATCCATTCAGCTTTCAATAAAAAATCTTCTGAGTGATGGCATAGATTTTGAAAATTTTTATACTGCCCTCCACATCCATCAGAAAAGTAATACAATTTGAGAATTAAAGAAGGGTTTCTTTGATATAATTACATAAAATATATTTTAAATCAAATTACCTTTCATTTTTTTTTATGCACTTTATAAACATTACAACAATTGCCATTTTTCTTTTCAAATCTTTTTCCAAAGTAGTGAAAATGGTGATTACAAATGCTGAATAGTTCTTCTCAAGCACGTAACTCAGATCTCCATAAAATGTTTTGACGAGTATCAGTGTCTAGGTCATGTAGTAAAAAAATCTCTTTATTTCTAGAATATGAGGTTTTATGGCATTCTGACTTCAAAACTTTACCAATATCACATGAAATCATTTTGATAATGAATTAAAAAATGTTATACTTGCAAATTTAAAAATGCACAAATATTAATTACAATATTTATGTAGAACTAATTGCAACATTTAAATTAGATGAATATGTCTGAATTCAGCAATTAAACTTATTTTTTCAGCAATTAAACTGATAATTGGAAAAGACAAGGAACCAAAGAACAAAAAGGAAACAAAAAATACATTAAAAAAACTTTCATAACTTGAGAACCACTTAGATTTATATTTAGGTAGGAATTATCATTTTTTCCTAAAGTACTTTGGCGAAAATTGAAAAAAAAATCTGAGAATTTAGGGTTGTATGGCCTGGTTGTTTTGAAATGGAACTACTCTTAGAAAAAGAAATAAAAATTGCACGTTTAATTCAGGAGCGGAGCCACGATTTTTTAGTGTTTAAGTTAAATAACTTCCAGGTAAGTTCTATATTCCAAACCTTTGAATGTTCATACTTATGTCATTTAAAGATGTTTTGCAAAAATTTGCGCTGCAAAGAACTTGGGAACAAAAATACCCTAAAAATTAGAAATCTTAAACGTGGGGGAAAATTAATTTTTTGAAATATGAATTCTAATATCCTAAACTAGGTAGAAATTTCTTTAAGGTAATAAAATTTCATTGAAAAATAATGATTTGTTTAGAAATCATACCTAATTAAACAACCCCCTCGTTTTGAGGGGGTTGTAAACTTTACATGGTTATACCTTCTGAATGCCAAATGATTTTTTGACAAAATTTTAAAAATATGTACAATTTTTAGTCTTATTAAAGTAAGTAATTTTTCTGTTTGGAAAAATCAATTCCCTTCACGTTTGGGCGGATGATTTCTACTTTTTAGGGTATTTTTGTTCCCAGGCTCTTCGCAGCGCAATTTTTTGCAAACATCCTTAAATGACATAAGTATGAACACTCAAAGGTTTGGAGTATAGAACTTAGCTGGAAGTTATTGAACTAAAACACCAAAAAATCGTGGTCCGCCCCTGCAATTATATATACATTTTTAGTACAAAAGTAAAATATTTACAAAACTATGTATTTGGCATAAATGATTTTTTCACACAATGTTCTTCAAACATATTATGACCTAATTTGAAATTTTAGGCTTAAAAAATTTACCGCACACCTAAAAATTTTACAGTGGCAGGTCTCCATTATTTTAACATTTATAATTGATATTTAGGTACTTTTTAATTATAAAATAAGTTTTTTATTTGTATATTTAAATTCCTCACCTTGAGATTAACTAAGTCACTTATTTTTAGAATTCACATGTTTAAAGGCTTGGTTTTATAAGGAGAAATGTAAAATTAAAAATGGCGGAAAATGACCAAATCAATAATAGTAGCTAAAATTAAAACAACCATTACTCACGAACCGTTGGGAGTTAGACCTTGAAATTTTGGGATTTATCTTATTTTATAATTTACTAACTATGATAAAAATATAAAAAAAATCCAAAGACATAGGGTTGCATGGCCTGGTTGTTTTGACATGGAATTACTCCTTTGTCTTTTCATTTTTCTTAAGTTCATTTTTATTATTATATTCGGTTGTTATATTTTATTTTTAGACTGTACTAATAAAATAGATTATGCTTTTCAATGTGGTGTATTTAAAATGGTATTTTTGGGTTTGTGTCAATGAATCAAAAATTAATTCATTATATTATTTTGGCCTACATAAAAATGTGCGGCTCAATCAGATAGAACATCGAGTTTGTTCTGTAAACCTATGGTTTAAATCCTGTTTTAACAATTTTTAAAAAGATAAAATGTTTTTAAAAATAACATTTTTATTAGCTTACCTTCTTATTCTTTTATGGTATTATCTACTCAAAACAAATATTAGTTTGACAGTTAAAGCATGCTAAAGAAATGTGTTACAGCAGATGCTTCATAACACCAAAAATATTTTAACCAAATAAAATATTGGGTGCCAAAAATTTCAGTAATTGACTTTAATGAATATTTTAGATTGTGTACGTACAAAAAGTCTATGGGTCCCCAGAAAAATATTTTTTTTTACTTTTCAAATTAAAATATATTGTTCTCAAAAAAATTTTAAAAATAAATTTTTATGTACTATTTTATATAACAGGGGTGTTTCTCATTCACCCTGCTGGATTCTGAAATGCATTTTATGTCTTACTTGAGTCGTCCGTTATGATAATACGTATTCTGGTAATCAAAAATAAAATTTGCTATTTTTAAGGAGATGGACGCGAGAAAGAGATGGATCACAATCATTGAATTGTTGAAAGCTGGAAAAACCAGCCCACAAATTGTTTCTATGACGGGTTATCTGTAGCGAATGGTTAACAGGACCATAAAACGATACAAAGAGTTTAGAAATGAGATGGACCGCCCTCAGAGCGGCTGCCCGCCAACTGCAGTCACTCCAGTCAACATCAACAAGGTCCATTGCAAGATCCCCTAAAACCCTTTGCGCTCGATGAGAAAGATGGGCGGAGACTTAGAAATTGATGAAAGAAGTGGGCGTACAATTATCCAAAAAAAGTTTGGATTGTGTAGTTATTGAATCAATTGGGCCCACTTCTTGAGTGATCAAGAGAAAGCAAACAGAAAGCTAAGTGCCAAGAAGATGTTGCGTCTGGTTGCTGGTGGTCGATTGAAGCGAGTGTTATTCACGGACGAGAAAATTTTTATGATTCAACCTATCCATAACTCCCAGAATCTTTGTCAACTTCTCAAGCGTGGTTTGAAGAACACTTTCGTGGCTAAATTGATGGTCAAAAGGCATTTCTTGAAGTCAGTGATGGTATGGACAGGCGTATGTGCTACCGGAAAGACCCCGCTAGTATTCATTGATCAAAATGTGAAAGTTAATGCCCAAGTTTATCAAAAAAGCATTCTGAGAGATGTGGTGGAGCTGTGGGGCTCAAATCACTTTGGTCAGGCTGACTTTAAGTTACATCAGGACTAAGCCCGGCCCATGGAGCCGCGTCAACAATCGCTCTCTGTAATCAACTCTTTCTGAGATTCTGGGGCAAGGATGTTTGGCCAAGTAGTTCACCAGACTCGAACCCCCTCGACTTCTCAATCTGGTTTGAACAGAATATCTAAGACAAAAGATACACAATAGTGGATGCCTTGAAGTCGGTTCTGAAGAAAGCTTGGGATGAAGTTACTGTCCAAGAGCTTGAGACCATCGTTGAGAGCTTCCGAAAGCATATGAAGAAGTGCATCGACGCTGATGGTAAAAACTTTGAACAGTTATTATAATTTTTTGGTTCTTTGAACTTAAATAAAAATGTTGTTACATTTTAATCTTTCTTGCAAAAGATTTTTCTATCAATTGGTTACCTTAAAAAGTGGGACAATATATATATATATATATATATATATATATATATATATATATATATATATATATATATATATATATATATATATATATATATATATATATATATATATATATATATATATATATATACTTATTTTCGTGCCTACATATAACAATATTTCCAAAAAATGCATACTATGTCTACAAGAAAAATTTGAAATAATTACACATGCAAATCAAGAATGCTTATTAAACAAAAGATCGGAATTAATTTCTAAATGTAGGCACGAAAATAAGTTTCTCCTAAAAAACTATAAAAATAAATGAGTTCAAATAATATTTACATTAACTGCCCTTTTTAAAAAAACATTTAAAAAAGTAGCATAAGTAATCATTTCTTAAGAACTCTTTTTATAATAGTTCTTTTTATAAAAGTTTTTTCCATTATTATAATAGTTTTTATAATAATGGAAAAAACTTTTGTTAAGTGATTTTCCACTAATATATATATATATATATATATATATATATATATATATATATATATATATATATATATATATATATATATATATATATATATATATATATATATATATATATATATATATATATATATATATATATATATATATATATGTTTAAAGATATATATGTTTAAAGATATATATATTGAAAGATATATTTTTTGGTTTATTCGACTTTTTCAAAAAGTCGAATAAACCAAAAAATAAAATAAAAGCATCTACCAAAAAAAATAAAATAAAATAAAAGCATCAACCAAAAAAATATTAGTAAAGGAGAACATCTTTATCTGAAGTTTAAAAAAAATATATTGAATTCCTTCAGTCAGATTTTTAGAAAATTAAATTTGAATAAATAAACAAATCTGTGTTTTGCACTAAAATTGAGTAAACTATAAATGAAGTTTAAGTTCGCTAAGACCATTTTAATTCTATTTCAATAATGTTATTACAAAATTAGATTTATTAGTATACAGATATGCGTCAAAAATAAGGATACAACATTAAATTTAAAAGAAAATATTTACAAATGAACGGTTGTCATATAAAATACACAATGTAGATAAGATCCGCAGCCATTTTAATAGTTCAAAGTTTTTCGAAATATTTAACGCATGCGTGCATAAACATAGCGCTTGTAAACGACCGTGCTATATAGGGGTTAATTTTTGTGAAAAAAGATAGTTAACATTATTTATTGTCACATAATATTAGCTATCTTTTTTTATTTTACATTTAAATATTCGCACAATCTCTCAATTATCTTCCATTGTAGATTTTAAAAAATCGTCGTTTTTAAATTTCCTAAATAATAAAAATTAGATTAAGGCCCTGCGAATCGATTGCTGCTTCGATTAGAGATTCAATTCGAAAAAAATGATTCGATTTTTCGAATCATTTCATTTTGTTGTTGTTGTTGTTTGTTTTCATTCCCACAGCGTTAAAAATATATGGAACCATAAATAGCGTGACCATAAAAAGCTACACGAAGAGGCGTCTAAAAAGCGTGCATCTTCTGCAGAAAAAAAAAATATATAGATTTCCGATAACATCATCGAAACATAATTTATTTAAACACAAAAATAAAAAATTGAAATACAAAGTTTTAAATACAAAAAAAAATTTCAATACAAAAACTTAAAATACATTTAAAATAAATTTTTAATTAAATTTTAAAATGAATTTTAAAATAAATTAAAAAAAAAATTTTAAAATAAATTTCAAAAAAAATTATAAAATAAATTTTAAAATAGATTTTAAAATAAATTTTAAAATAGATTTTAAAATAAATTTTAAAATAGATTTTAAAATAAATTTTAAAATAGGTTTCAAAAAAAATTTTAAAATAAATTTTAAAATAGATTTTAAAATAAATATAAAAAAAAATTTAAATACAAAAATTTAAATTGAAAAAAAAAAAAAAAAAAGAATAACATAATCGCAACACAGTCCCGATCATATAATCGAAAAATCCTCATTCTCTCCAATAAATTCACATTTTATTGGACCTCGAATTGATACAGTTACTAAAAAAAGTATGATCGTGCAGTGCTAAGATTTATATTGAAGAATGAAGATCATTTGAGACAGCTTCTGGATCTGGCTTCATCAATTTGATCGGCGTTTCAAGAGCATTACCATCCACCAAACCCAACCCCTTTATCTTGATTTTGGGTTATATGTTCAATAACCTATATAACAGCTTCTAAAAAAGTATAAAAAAGCAGTTTCTCCAAACCTAAGGTCGAGAATGGCGATAACTTTCTGGTTTCTACTTGTCACTATATTTCATCCTCGTTAGTTTTAGAACTATGCTGTTTATCTGTTGTAATCTTGAAATGATAAATGCTTGTGACAAAGTTACTTCTACTGAAGAAATTATAAGCAACGTGATGTCAAAATTTGACTTGACTTCAAATAATATTTTACAAGCTACAACTGAAATTGCTCCTAGTATGTCGCGCACACTTAAGCTTCTTAGAATTGATTGGCTAGGATGTTGTGCTCATAAATTCCAACTTTGTGTGAAATCAGCTATCCACAACCAACCAATTCTTGCGACATAAATTAGTAAAGCTCATAAAATAGTTGGATTTTTCACTGGTCGGACAAACAGCTCTCAAAAAGTATCAGACTATTGAAGGAAAACCTGAATCAAAGCCTCCATAGGACGAGGAAATGCGCTTTAACACAACTTCTAATTTATTGGAATTGATTTAAAAAAAATTTTAAATGCTGTATATAAAACCACTACTATATTAGGCGCAAAAAAAACCATGAGCATTAGTTTGGTTTATCCTTGCATTTCAAGTTTGAAAAATTGTCTTCGCTCAATAGATAAAAGAGGGATAAGTAAATTTGTTGATAATTTTATTTTGCAGTTGGAAATCAGGTTTGAATTAAGTGAAGACGTTTTTTCTTATCGCTACCTTCTTAAACGCTCAATTTAAATCAGTAATGTTTATTTTAGAAGAGATGCAAACTGTTGAATCTTACTTAATGGTTATTTGAAAAAAAGTATAATTTAAGTGCTTCTATGATTTCCTATGAAATTCAACTCGAAGGAACAAGTTTATCATCTGAAACAAATGGAATTTTAGGTAAAATATTTAAACATGCTTGTAAAAATTGTACCCTACGAGAGAGAAGAACTTTAGACCAGCAACTAAAATTTGAAATTTCTGCGTACACTGAAGAAAAAACGTTGGAACGTTCAGATTTTCCTATTCTTTACTGGAGAACAAAGATAACATTTACCCTTTATTATATAAAGTTGCACTTGATCTTCTTGCTGTATAAGCTACAAACTGTTCATTAGAAAGAGTAAAACTGGGAGGAGGAGTAAACACTTTTTATAGCCTTTTTATGCAAAACGCGTAACGGTATATTTGGGCTAAAGGAAACAAAAAGAGCTCATTCAAATAACATTCTAGTTGCATAATTATATATAGTGAAAAATATACAGATAAAAAAACTAAAATTCAGATTTGCTTAAAAATAGTAATTCGATTCAAGATTTGATTTGATTCTCAAATCAAGTGCTGCTTCGAATCAAAACTAAAAATGCTGATTCGCAGGGCCCTAATAGATATATATATATATATATATATATATATATATATATATATATATATATATATATATATATATATGTATAACATGTGGTTCCAAAAAATCTGGACAAACTTCCCGCCATTTTTTCTCCGCGTAAATTTGTCAACTTTGATTGGCTCGCACGCCATTTTGTAGACAATTAAATTCTCTACAAAAATCATTAATTTTATACTGAGCAACAAATTTGAAATGATGAAAAAAGTTACTTCAAAACAAGATGACGTAAGAAAGTGAGTGTACGAGTTTATTGAAATTAACCCAGAACTTTCCAAAAACGCAATTGTAAAACATTTTATGATGCAAAGTATTTCAAGATCTACGCTCAACAATATTCTAAAACGAAAAGACAACAACATATTACCCGTAATATGTTGTTGTCTTTTCGCGGTAGGAAAGCAGTTAAGATGACAAAAAAGAAGATCAAACAATTGGAAAAAAAAATCGACCATCAACATGGAATCAGTCAACGTTCTCTTGCTAAAAAATTCAATGTCAATCAATCATACATATGCAAAACGATAAAGCAGAAGACAATCATTCATTATCATAAAAAAATTAAGGCTCCAAAAAGAACTCCTGAACAACAATCTCTTGTTCGTTCAAGGTGCTCTAAATTGGTTGAAATTTTTCGAAAAAAACAGGTGATCATTGACGATGAATCATATTTTGGATTAAACAATTGTAATATTTCAGGAAACAGTGGATTTTATTTATCAGATGTTTCTACGACACCAAATGATGTTAAATTAAAAAGAAAATCAAAATTTGAACAAAAATTATTGTTTTGGGTTGCAATTTCTCCAAAGGGATTGTCAAAGCATTATCTTGCACCTTCCGGTCAAGCTGTCAATGAAAATGTGTACATAGACAAGTGTTTGAGATCATGCTTGTTCCCATTTATAGAGACTGTTCATAAAGATGATGAAATAGTTTTTTGGCCTGATCTTGCATCATCTCACTACTCAAAAAAAGTTCAAGAATTTTTGAGGTCCAAAAATGTCGAATAAGTGCCCAGAAGTCAAAATATTTCAAGCGTACCAGAATTGCGACCTAATAAAGATTTTTGGAATGAAATCAAGAGAGCAGTATATGCTAATTGTTGGGAAGCTAAAAATTTGATCCAACTGAGAAATCGTATCAACTACTGCTTCAAACATGTCGACATTGAGCGCGTACATCGACTTGGTAAGGAGAGTTTTACAAGAGTTGATACAGTTCGCAGACAAGGAATGGAAAATTTGTAATTTTTTGTGATATTACCCTATGAACATTGCTCTTTTTGAAACATCGTTCAAAACTTAAAAAATAAGTCATCTTTTTAAAAATATTTTAGAATTTAATTTGTTCAGATTTTTTAGAATCACATATATATATATATATATATATATATATATATATATATATATATATATATATATATATATACATATATATTGCCCAGAGGTGGGGTTGAACCAGGGATTCTTTGTTTTTGAAGCAAGTGCGCTATCACTGCGCCACGGCAGCTATATATATATATATATATATATATATATATATATATATATATATATATATATATATATATATATATATATATATATATATATATATATATATATATATATATACATACATATATATATATATATATATATATATATATATATATATATATATATATATATATATATATATATATATATATATATATATATATACATATATACAGAGCCGTCCTTAAGGGGGACAACCGGAGCAAACTGCCCCAAGCGCTACGGCCTAAGGGGCGGCGCAATAAAACATTTTTAGCAATCTTTATAACTTCATAAAAATATCTTTACTAATTAAAGACTTGGGCGCCCAACATTTTCAGCCATTGACATTAATGAATATTTCAGGTTGCGTTTGTACAAAGAGTCCTTAGGTACCGCGAAAGTGTTAATTTTTTACTTTTTAATCTTTTTTAAAAATGTTGCTTTTTAAAAATTTCTTTAAATGTATTATATATTTATTTACTTTTTTAGTCCATTTAAAAATGTTATTTTTATAAAGTTTTTTTTATATATTTTTTAACGATTTTTTTCATTTACACTAAACTAAAGTTTGTTTTGCGAAACTTATGTGCGAAACGATTTATTTTATTTACGCTAAAGTAATCTTTTTTTTTTCGCGTTGTTTGTTTAATTACTTTTTTAAATAATTTCGAATATTAACTCAAGTTTGTTTTGCGCGAACAAATAAATAAACCTGACAAAAAAGTATGCTCATAAAAACGTTGCGATAAAAAGGGTTGCAAACTATAATTAGTAGTGACCTTAAAGATGAGTTAAAAACTTTCACGGAGGATTTCTGTTTCCAGAAAAATAAAGTTTTACGCTGTTAATTTGAATTTGAATATTACTTAATTAAATTTAAAAAAAAAATTGTTTGCTGAGGCATGCATCCAAAGTTTAATTTATTTTTTGCATGTTTCATTTTATCTTTAAAAATTTTTTACTTTGTATTTAATTTTTTTAATAAAAGAGTTATAAATTCTTCAATAATTCTTAAACTAACGAAATTCTAATGCTCAAAGGAAAAAATTTGCCAAGCAATCTGAAGCACCTTATGAAATTGTTTTAAAGAAAAATTGCCAAAGCAAACACATTCTTTTCTTTCTCCAACTCCTTAAAAGCACCTGGTGGGACCTCCGCTTGGTGTCAATCTGACCGAGAAGAAGAAAATGTGAGTAACCCTCTGTTATGTAGTTCAACTTATTCAGCTAGTTTTGCCACATATTCATCAACTTTATCCTTGGACATCTGTAGCCAAAAATCTCACGAAGCATAAAAAAAAAACAAAGAACCTAAATGTAACCTAAAGTCTATAATAGTTGAAACAGAAGATAGAATCACAATTGTAATAGCTGTTTCGCATAGAACTGACACTTGCAGATACTTATCTAATGACTTGTTCACTAGGCCAAAACAGCTGGCTGTAAAAGAAAATACTGAAGACCTTTCCTGAAGAGCAATAAAGTATATCCTAAAACCAAAAAATGCCATTCATTCTCTAATGAATTTTGATACAGGGTAACAATAAATGGTGAATAAGTGAAGTAGAGATTGCTTATTTACTCTCCAGAAACTGAATCAGCTAATTTTCTACCTTTTCATCTGTTTGATCCAAATCCATAATCATATTCGGGAAAAAAAGGTTTCAACAAAAATTAAAAAAATTCACAGAGCAAGTCTAAATGCATGAGACATCTCTATCTCATTTTAGTTGTCCTGAGAAATGGATCAAGGCAACAAACAGGATAAAAAATGAAATAGCTGTCATTAGTAGTATAAAAAGGGCGTTCCGGCACATTTTTTTTTTCAACCATATCCTTAACCATAAACTTATATCATATTTCCACTATAAACATATCTATATTCTCATAAGACATTTCAATCATTTCAACTATTGTCTATAATTTCTGAGCCAAAATAATATATTAATATATTATGGTTACAAACTCAGAGCTATTTTTTGTAATTTTAAATCAATTTTTCAGACTTATCAATTCTTTATTATCAACCCATGAGTTAAACGACTCGGGATACCCATACCACTTTACTAATGATTTATTTTTGAGTTTACGAATAACTTTTTCAATCCTAAATATGTTTTGATCATATTTTTGCATTTCTTGTTCATAAAAAGTACCTTGAATTTCTTCACTATTATCGTCGGTTATTTTATACGTTGGTGGATCTGTGAACTGAACTTGTGACACTGTAAAAACTTCTTCAGTCCATCTCGGTGTGTATCCTTTTTCAGACGTTCCTTTCTTTTTAGTTATCCTAACTCTATCACTAATTGAAAACTTTGGTTTTACCGACTCTGATCGTACATTTCTATTTAGATTTAACCAAACAATATTATCATTCTTTTTATCGCTAGCTTCAACTAGTGTCATTTTAATTGAGGAATGCTTTGTGTTGTTGTATTTATTTACTATTTCATCTAAAACGTCAATATATTTCCTAGTAGAATTAGCTGAAAAGTACTTAAACATTTTATCTTTCATTGTTCTATTCCAACATTCAACTACACAACTTTTTTCTTCATTTTCAGTTGAATATAACTCAACCCCAAGCGTTTTAACACGCTTATTATAAAATTCTAAGCCTTTATCTACCTACATTTTTTGACACTTTCTTTCTTTAAAGATTTTATTTAAAGCATTAGCAACATCAACTCCAGTTTTACTTTTCAATAAAACAATCCATCCATACTTTAAAAAAACATCTATCACCATTAATAAGTATTTTATACCATCATTGAATTTTGAAAAAGATTTTATGTCAACTAAATCAGCAGCTCATACTTCACCGTATCCATTTACAATAACTTTTCTTTTTCTGAAATGTTTTACAACTGGTCTATGAAGTTCGTTTGCAAGTTTGTTGGTCCATATCAGACCTAAAAGAATTACTTCTTTATTCTCGTCTTTTTTACTGATCGTTTGTAGTTTTTTTGAGTAGTTTCAACACCCATTTCATATGGGTCTGAAAGACCTAATCCAAACTTTGCTTTAGATGATATAATAGGTTTTATAACACCTCTTTCAATTCTTTCACGTATTGTTGGATTTTTTATAGCATCCATTTCTTCGATCATAATTTTATCAGCTAAATTTTTTTTTTGCGGTATCATCAAAGTATTTATAAGCAAGATCGTGATTGTAAGCTGCATTATCAACTCTATCTATAGATTTACTCCATTCTTTATATGTGTCAGTAGAAGTTAATCGTTCATCTAAATTAGTACCAGGACCTGCAAAGTTCATTCCAGGTAAATGCATTTTGAAAACTTTGACCATGGAAGTTTTATTTTACTTGTTGCTGAATTAATCGAACTCACTAAATCTGCTCCTGTTTTTGATGATACAAATTGAGTTTTTGTTTTTCCGCAAATAGCGCAAGTTCCACGTTGCATATTTCTATTGTTTTTACTCACAACATTTTGCAAGTTTAGTGTATTTGTTTTGTTTCTACATTTAATGC
The DNA here is from genome assembly GCF_038396675.1 of Hydra vulgaris. Taxonomy (NCBI): domain Eukaryota; kingdom Metazoa; phylum Cnidaria; class Hydrozoa; order Anthoathecata; family Hydridae; genus Hydra; species Hydra vulgaris. The sequence goes on from NC_088925.1 coordinate 56,888,788, forward strand.
AGTACATTTTTATACATGGAAAAAAATGATATATAGTTTTATATAAAAATGAAAATCTTAAATATATAAAAATGGATATTATAGATTTGTCAAGGAATGCGAATAACAATAAAAGAAATAATAATAAGTTGTTTCCTAAGAGTATAAGAGGCATTATTGCTGGAAAGTCCGGTTGTGGAAAAACGACTTTATTATTGAAGTTACTTTTGAGACCTGGTTGGTTAGACTTTAATAATTTACAAGTTTTTGGAAAATCTCTTTTTCAACCAGAATACAAAATATTAAAACAATCTTTTGAAAAAAAATTGCCAAAAGAAATTATTCTTAAACTATTTAAGTTACAAGACCAAATAGAAAAATTAAATGCAAACCCTGAGCTTATTATTGTAGATATTTCAAAAAATTTAAATGAGAAAGCAAATATGGAGTGCAAGTTTTTTGAAACAGCTGAAGATGTACCATATCCTCAAGATCTTGATATTCATAAGAATAATTTGATGATATTTGATGATTTACAATTAACAAAGCAAAATAAGTGTGAAAAATATTATATAAGAGGAAAACATAGTAATGTAGATTGTTTCTATCTTGCACAAAATTATTTATGTTACCTAGGCAAACTATACTAGAAAATACACATTTTATTTGCTTATTTCCACAAGATTTAAAGAATTTAAATCACATTTATAATGATCATGTTTCAAGTGATATGACAAAAGATTAGTTTAAAAATTTTTGTAAGAAAGCTTGGTCAGAGCCTCATGGATTTGTTATTATAGATCTATCTTCTAAAAAAGATTATAGAAAATATAGAAGTGGATTAAATTGTTTTTATATACCAACTTGTTAGTTTTAAAATTTTTTTTTAAAAAAATTAAAAAATTTTTTTATAATTTTTTTTCTTGTATATAGAAAACAAAAATGCCATATGTATCAGTGAGCGGAAATAGCAGTATAATAAAAACTAATTATAACCCTATTATTACACTTAGAGAAGACAGAGAATATGAAATGGCTCTAGTTAGTTTAGAGACATTACAGTTTTTCTAATATTAATTCTTCAAACAACAATTTTAGATATAGCGCAAATAATGGATCAACTTGGAAAGATAAAACATTCGAGATGGATGTTATAAAATTAATTATCTAAATAAATATATCCAATTGATTATGACAGGAAACGATGATGCAAGTTCAGGAGTTGCAAATATTACAATTGAAGTAAATAATAATACATTAGGATTAGCTTTAACTATTGCAGCTGGTTATAAAGTTGATTTTACAACTTCAAATTCATCAACTAATATAGTAAACATATTAAATGTTAATAGTATACGAGTAACAAGTGATATAATAGGATCCTCGTATGTAGATAGAAGAACTGATAACATTATATATTCATTTTTCCCAAGTGTAGGTCCTGGATATAAAATTGTTCAAGAGCCGTATAACTTAAAATATTTACCAGTAATACTAAAAGAAACATCAAGAATAGAAAATAAATTGCCCGATCAAGATGGAAATCTTTTGGATTTACGAGGAGAAAAATTAACTATTACATTTCATATAAGAGAAGTAAATAATTTTTTGTAACTTTTTTAAAATTATTATATATATATAAAATGAGTAAATATACTAATATTAAAATAAATGTTTCGCAAGGACAATTAGAAAAACTTAAAAAAGCAATTGAAGATGGTTATGGAGCTAGTCTTAAGTTATCACATTCAGATCTTATTGGTGAACATGTATTATCTGTGACAAATACACATCTGAATAGAATTAAAAGAGCATACGAAAAAGGTACGGGTGTAATAATTAATTTAAGTAAAACACAAATAGCTCACAATTCTCAAATAGAGGGCGGATTTATTGGTGCACTATTACCTTTTCTGGGTACAGCTGGAAAATTTTTATTATCAAGCGTTGCTCAAGCACTTGCAACAGATTTGTTAACAGGAGTAGGTTCAGCAGCTGGATCAGCTATGGTTGATAAAATTGCTGGAAGGGGTATTGTGTACTTAATAAAGAATGGAAAAGGAGTTAAAATGACAGCTGCAGGAAATGGTTTATATTTGAGACCATGGACTAAAGGAGATTCTGTAGGTGATGAATTGTACTTACGTAGTGGAAATGGATATACATCAACAAGATCAGGTTTATTATTAGGACCAAATTCATCATTTTCTAATATTCCATTTGTGAATATACTTCTATGATTTCTTGAAATTTTTTTTATATTGCATATAAAAAAAAAATGTCAAGAAGTAATCCGCCAATGCATAAATTTATAAAAAAAAAAACCAGATAAACTAGATGAACCAGATGAACCTCTAAAAACTTCTTCACAAAGATTTGGAGCACCCTTCAGTATTAATAACTGAGAAAGAATATGAAATATTTGCACAACACGACATTACAATAAAATCTCTTTGACATCAATATATTTTTTCAAAGTTTGGTATTGTAGTTAATGAAGGTGTTGCGTGAGTTTTATTAAAAGAAGAACTTAAATTAAAAATGTTAAGTTTACAAAACTCTGTAGTATCAGAAACTGTTGATGATGTTTTAAATAAATGTTGGTAATAATTCTGATTCTGATCTATTGATTAAAAAAGGAGATAATTTATGTTTTGTGAATTTATAGTAAATATTTTTTTAAAAATAACTTTAAAAAAAAATTATTTTTACTTATTAAAATGGAGTTTAATTTCAAAAAGCTGTGTAATAATATTTATTCGGATATACCGAATGCACAGAGTGCAAATGATAATAAAACTTTCAATAAAATATATCCAAATCTTCCAAGTGCACCTGATGAAGAAAATAAGATTATTAGTGAACATATTTATCGTCTAAACACAATTAGTAAGATTTAAAAAGAAATAGAGAGTGAAAAGAGAAAAGAGAAATATGTTAAGTAAAAAGTATCATAGAGCTGTAAAAATAACTTCAGCAATTGATAATTCATTACTAGCAAGCACTATGGTACTTGGAACTATTGGAATTGGTTTTTAGCAACAATAATTGCCGCACCAGTAGCTATCGCATGAGAAGGTGCAGCATTAGGAGCAGGTGTTTTATCATTAATAGGTGGGCAGTTTAATAAAAAATTAAATTTAAAAACAGAAAAGCATGAAAAGATTAAAGTACTTGCTGATTCAAAACTAAATACAATAAGTGACTATATTTCTAAAGCTTTAGTAGATGGAAGTATAGATAACAATGAATTTAAACTAATACTTAGTGGACTTGAAAAATTTAAAGCCATGCTTGAGCAAATTAGAACAAATTCAAAAGAGTTAAATAATGAACAAACTAAAGAATCAATAGTTAAACAAGGAAGAGATGAAACAAATAATATACTCAAAAACAGATTTAGTAAAAACGTAATCGTCAAAACATAAAATAGTGTATTAAAATAAAACATAAAACATAAAACATAATCGTTTTATGTTGTGTTTTTTTATCTTTATTTATAAAAAAGCAAAATTTCATTTCTAAAAATTGACGATCCTGAAAAAAGAGACACAATTGTTAAAGATTACTTAGAGACTTAAAAAAGAATACGGCAGAATAATTTATATGAAAAGATGGGTGAAACTAATTTACCGTCAGACTTAAAAAAATTGTACAAGCCATTAATTGATAGTCAAGATGGAATAAAAGAAAACATAAATAAGTTGCAAGATCAAGCTGATAAATTCGCACTCACTTTTTCAATTTCTTATCCTATAGCAAATAGAGAGATAATCATAACTGATACTAAAGAACTATTACCTTATCATGAAGAAAATAAAGGTATGAGGCTAGGAAAAATTGCAACAGATTATCTTAGGATGTTTGCTAATAGTAAAAAATCTACAGATACTACATTTGGAATACATATTAATGATAATGATATAACTATTGATGATGAAACATATTATGGTACTCCTGGTCTTTGGGAGTTGATAGTAAAGTTTAATTCTGAAAAGAATTTATATACTGAAGATGATCTTAAAAAATATCGAGATATATTAATACAAACAGATGCAATTACTTCTGATGCAAACCCATACAAACCAAAGTCGTAGTGGAAAATAAAGAGAAATAATAGCTCCTATTTGGAGAGATATAAATTAGAAGCGTAAATCAAAAGGAAATGGAATTGGAAGAAAAACAAGAATGAAAACTGTAATTCTTCCAAGCGACCCTGATGAATTAATTGAAATGCATGATTTGCGTATAGCTGCATTTGAAGCAGGTAACACTGGAGCAAGAAATGAAGCTGTTGCAATTTGTGATACATTATTAGATAACGGTATAATAGATCGTGAAGAGTATAAAGCAATACAAAATATTTTATACTATATATTAGTGCATATAAAAAAATATATAGTACATAAAAATGCTAATTGTTCATAATAAGAGATATATAAAGAAACACGCTATTGGAGGAAGTGGTATATTCAAAAGTATAAGAATTTATTTAAACGAATAAAAGCGTCAAATGTAACAAGAGTATCATCAGATATGTGGAAGAAGATGGCTGCTACTGATTTAGGAAAAACTGCAATAACTGCTGCTAAATCAGCAGAAAAAAAACAATTAACATCAGCGATAGAAGCTGCTAGAAATGCTGCAGTTGAAAAAAGAAAACAAATAATTGATGAAGCATCTTCAAAAATAGTTTCACAACCTGCTATTAGTGAAAAAATTAAAGAAATACTTTCAAATTTGATTAGATCATGATCTGATTAATAATGAATATAAAAAAAATAATGTAGATGAGGTAACAACAAATATAAATAAATTAATGATGGGTTCTGCAATAAGATCAGAAAAAAAAGTGTCAAATGAAAATGCTATAAGAATAGAAGATCTAGTTAAAAAAGGACGCGGCCTTCGACTGGCGTAGATTTAATTTGTTAAATCAATGAGCTACGCGTATACTTGCTAAATTTTTTATATAGTTTTTTAAGAATTGTCAATCAAAAAAAAAATTTTTTATATCGTATATAAAAAAACAAAATGACGACTTCTGAAATATTAAATTTTACAGAAATGCCAATTGTAGATAATGGAATTGAAAAACTTAAATTCCATGAATATGAACCAGTGAATGGTATAAATCTAAATGCTGGAGAAATAAGAATCAACATTGAGCAACAAGATTTATTCACATTTCCATCTTAGGCTTTTCTGTTATTTGAAGGACAACTTGTTAAAGCTGATGGAACAGTTTATGCTAATGCAGATGCAGTGACGCTTACAATAATGGTCTTATGCATTTATTCAGACAAATAACATACGAAATGTCAAACCAAAATATAGAAACTGTTTATTATCCAGGTCAAGCAACTACAATGTTAGGAATGCTTAAATACCCGAATGACTTTCAAGTAGCGCAAGGATTAAATCAACTGTGGTATAAAGATAGTGCAACAACAGCAGTACTTGCTGATAACCCAGGGTTTGCAATAATTCAATTATACATAATTCAGAAATCAACGACAAAAGGAACATTTTCATTTTGTGTACCTTTAAGACACATTTTTGGATTCTGTGATGATTACGACAAAGTTATTTATGGGCTTAAACATACAATAACTCTTGAAAGACAAAGTGATAATGGCGCAATTTTTAAGCTTGCTGCTGCAGCTGATGGAAAAGTTAATCTTAATAAAATGTCATTGTTTATGCCACATGTGATCCCATCAGATGCAGAAAGGTTTTAACTTTACAAGCAAATCGAATCAAAAGTGACACTTCCAGTAAGTTTTCAAGCGCGTCAGTGTGATACTATAGCTGTTCCACAAGCTACTACATTTTCTAGGAGGTTGAGCGTAAAGTCATCTCTTGAAAATCCAAGATACATTATTGTTGAATTTCAAACAAGTAAGATTGGGGACCAAAATGCTAATCCTTCAATATTTGATCATTGAGACATGAAAAATATGTACATTATACTTAATCAAGACAGATATCCTGCTGTTGATTATAATTTGTCATTCCCAAATCAGCAATTTTCAAGAGCTTATTGAGAAGCAGCTGTATTTAATGAAAAATTTTATAAAATGAATGAATTGATCACACACAGTAATATAGCTCCTTCTGACTATAAGGATTTATACCCAATATTTGTTTTTGATGTTAGCAACAATCAGAAAGATTAAAATCATCAACAATAGATGCACAAATTAAAGCAACATTTAATACAGTTGTTCCAGCAAGTACTCAGACATATGCTGTTGTAATATCTGATAGAATGATAGAATTTCAATCAGACGGGAATAAAATGAATGTTGTGTATTAAATTTTTGTAGATTAAATTTTTTTGAAAATTGATTTAAATTTTTTTTCTTTATATAATAAAAGAATGAAATATACAAAGAAAAGTTCAAAAAATTTATTAGAAGAAAATAATATTTCAAAAACATCTAACAATTCATTGCTAATGATTGCTATAGATAATGGGTAATTAGATAAAGAATCTATTATGGCTGAAGTGAAGGAAGTAAATGAGAAAAGAGCAGTTGGTAGACCTAGAATATATCCAGTGAAGAAAGAAAATTAGAAAAGACCAGTTTGAAGATAAATCTAAAAATAATCCTATAAAAGATATAAATCTATAAAAAGTCCTATAACAGATATAAATCTATAAAAAATCCTATAAAAAGATATAAATCTATAAAAAATCCTTCAAAAAATCGTGAAAAAGAAGAAAAAGAAATAGATCCAAAATATGAAAGATTAAGAACAATAAAGAAAAAACCAGTCACTGTTAAATTAACTAACATGGAAACAGGAGAAATTAAAATATATAAATCATTATATAGTGCTATGCGTGAAACTAAGTATGGATGGAGATATCTCAATTTACGTGATGGAAAAGTTGAGAATGGATTTAAGATTGAAATATTAGTATCTACTAGATGAACCTATTCCAAATATAACATCTTCAGAAATTTTAACCCCTGCACCTTTTATATATAGAACATTGATAATTGCAGGAGATTGCAAAATATCAAAATATTACTTATTATTGTAGAATACGAGGATGGGGATGTATTTAAAAATCAGAATAAATATAAAAAATATTTACATGTGCTTTGTAAATTTTTTTTAATAATAAAAATACGGCAAGATTTTTTTATTTTGAAAAATCATTTAAAGAAAATGAAAATAAATAAAAAATACCTTGCTATATAAAAATGGAAAATAAAAAAGTCGCAGAATTAAAACAAATTGCTAAAGGGCGAAATATTAAATATTATTATAGAATGAAAAAAAGGGAATTATTAGAAGCGTTAGCGCACACACCTGTTGAGCGCACACAAACGCAATCTACATCAGTCGAACATAGAAATACATTCGATGATCCCATTCCAGATATATCATATTCAATTTTAACTACTACACCTTTTATTGCAACTAATAAATCAATATATCGAAAAGAATCAAATAATAATTTTGTTGCAAATTGGATTATGTCTTTTGTTCCTGATAAAATTAAAAAAACAGCTAATAAAAAGATTGAAGCATTAAAATCTAAAGTTGTAGAGTTGTATAAAAAGTTTTACAAAAACCCAATAGAATTTAAATTAAAGAAATCATCTGTTAAAAATGTGACGAAACAATTTACAGTTAAAGGGATAGAAAGTTACGATGCTTTATCCTTCATAAATGCTGCTAAAAACAACGCTATTAAAGTACTAAACGAAAATAGAAATTCAAAGGTTTATATAGTTCTCTATTGTGAAATGGAGCTTACTGATATTAAAACAGGAGAAATTATAATCACATCTGCTCCATTTAGAACGAGTAATCAAGTTGTATTAGAAACAACAGATTTAGACGAGTTTTATGAAATATCAAAGCAGAAAATTTTAGAATCATTATCATTATATCAACAAGCAGGATCAGGTTGGAGATTCGTTTCTGTTGAAAAGATGGATATAAATATTATTGAGTATAATTCTATTATACTCAATAATATTTAGATCAAACATTCCACTTGATAAAAATTTAGCAACTAAAAAAGCAATAATTGATATAAAGAATGAAGATAATCAATGTTTTAAGTGGTGCGTCACAAGAGCATGAAATCCAACAGATAATAATCCTCAAAGAGTAGATAAAGAGTTTAAAGATCAAGCTTAAAAAATAAACTGGGATAAAATAGAATTTCCAGTATCATTAAATCAAATTACACAATTTAAGAAGAACAATCAAGACATCAGTGTCAATGTATATGGTTATGAAAACTCAGAAGTTCATATATTGCATGTATCAAAGAATAATGATCGCAAACATTTAATAGATTTACTATTAATCTCAAATGACAAAACTAATTCTTATGGATCCGAAGGATCTAATCATTACTGTTTAATAAAAAATTTAAGCAGATTACTTTGATCACAAACATCTAATGAATCTTATACTAAACAATATCAAAAACAAATTCCAAGTTCATTCTGTTATTATATTAAATGTTTTGATGAAAGTTTTTATCAAAGCAGTCCAGTCACATTTACTGCAAGTAGTGAAACAGATGATGTTGCACAAAAATTTGTTGATAGTTTACAAGAAGATATCATAAAAATTTGTGATATGATTAAATTTCCAAAAAAAAAGAAGATATTTACTCCTGAAAACAAGCATGATTTTAATAAAGCAACATAATGTCATATTTGTGGAAAAGATCTTGAAAAAGATAAAGTACGTGACCATTGTCATATTACTGGAAAATATAGAAGTGCTGCTCATCAAAATTGTAATTTAAGTTATAAAATTCCAAAATTCTTTCCAGTACTATTTCACAATTTATTTGCTTATGATTCTCACTTATTTATAAAGAAATTAACAGGAGGAAAATTGAGTTGTATACCAAACAATGAAAAAAAGTATATTAGCTTTTCTAGAGAAATTAAAATTGATGAGTATGTTAAAGAAGGTAAGAAAGTTGAAGTTAAACGTGAACTTCGTTTCTTAGATAGCTATAGATTTATGTCTTCTAGTTTAGATGCTTTATCAAAGAATTTAGCAAAAGATCAGTGCAAAAATATCAGAAAATTATATTCAGGTAAAAATTTAGATTTGTTACTAAGAAAAGGTGTATACCCATATGATTGGGTTGATTCTCTTAATAGATTTAATGAGACACAATTACCACTAAAAGAATCATTCGTTTCAAAATTAAACGATGAAGATATAAGTGATGATGATTACTCACATGCACAAAATGTATGGAATGAGTTTAATTGCAAAACATTTAGAGATTATCATGACTTGTACAATGTTTCAGATGTGCTTTTACTAGCTGACGTCTTTGAAAGTTTTAGAGATGTTAGTATGAATTGTTATAAATTAGATCCTACTTGGTATTATACATCACCAGGATTAGCATGGGATGCAGCATTGAAGAAAACAAAAATAAAATTAGAATTGCTTAGTGATTACGATATGATATTAATGATAAAGACAGGTATAAGAGATGGAATTAGTATGATATCAAATAGGTTAGGAAATTCTAATAATAAGTACATAGATGATGAGCATGATCAAAGCAAACAATCAACATTCATCCAATATTTAGATGCTAATAATTTATATGGAATAGTTTTAAATGGATGGATGAAAATGAAATAGAAAACTGGAAATCAATTCCATGTATACTAAAACTAGATTTAGATTACCCTGAATATCTACATGATGAACATAATGATTATCCACTTGCACCTGAAAGATTAAATATTGATAAAGTTAAAAAATTAGTGCCCAACTTGAATAATAAAAAAAAGTATGTAGTACATTATCAAAATCTTAAATTGTATAAAAGATTAGGATTAAAGATTACTAAAATTCATAGAGGCATAAAATTTGAAGAAAGAGCATGGCTAAATGAATACATTGAACTAAATACAAACCTTAGAACAAAAGCAACGAATGATTTTGAAAAAGACTTTTTTAAACTCATGAACAATTCAGTATTTGGAAAAACAATGGAGAATGTTGAAAACAGAGTTGATATTAGATTAGTAACAGACAGAAATGAAGCTATTAAATTAGCTTCAAAACCAAACTTTGAAAGTAGAACAATATTTGATGAAAACTTAATAGCAATCTATATGAAAAGAACAAAATTAAAATATGCTAAACCAATTTACTTAGGAATTTGTATATTAGATTTGAGCAAAACTCTAATGTATGAATTTCATTATGATAACATAAAGAAAAAATGTGCTGATCGAGAAAAACTATTATTCACAGATGCAGGTTCTTTAGCATACGAAATTAAAACAGAAGACTTTTATTCCGATATTTCTAAAGATATTGAAAGCAAATTTGATACAAGTGAGTTTAACCCATAGCACCTAGCAATTCCCCACCACGTCCCTAGTAGTACCGCGCTCAACTTGTTTCTCCGCGCAGCGGCCTTGTTCGTCAAGGTTCGTGTTTCGGAGTTATAGAGTTGAGAGAGGGTTATAACCACTATTAAGTAACCTCCTCGTCTGTAGTGGCCTTCTCAGCCTTGAGGAGGTTAATAAAAAAAAAAAAAAAAAAAAAAAAAAAAAATTAATAATGTAGGCTTTAAAGTTGGTGTTAATAAGAAAGTAATAGGAATGTTTAAAGATGAGACTGGAGGAGCACAAATTGAAGAATTTGTAGGACTCAGATCAAAGTTGTATTCTTATAAAGTACACGGAAAAGATAACAAAAAATGCAAAGGAGTAAAGAAAAATGTTGTTAAAAAGTATATAACACACAAAGATCACAAAGATTGTTTATTACGTAAGAGGGATCATATTAGGAAAATGAATGTAATAAGATCATATTCACATGAAATCTACACAGAAGAGGTCAATAAAATAGCACTAAGCGCAGAAGACGATAAAAGAGTTATTTTAAAAGATAGCATACACACATTAGCATATGGACACTACAAACTAAAAGTAAATAATTTATAGGTCAATTAGGCAAAGAGATCAATTAGGCAAAGAAGCTAAAGAGCACAAATAGGTCAAAGAGCCAAAATAGGTTAATTAGGCAAAGATGTCAAAGAGCCCAAAAATATAAATATATATAAATAAAAATGGAAAATAACAATTATAAATTTATTAATGTTGAAGGAATAATTTTACCAAATTAACCACTAACAAATTTTCAATTGATCAAAGAAGCAAAAAAATTAAAAATAAAACATTTTAGAGGCGTATTTGTAAGAGATGAATTAACTAAAAATACACAAAGAAAAGAATGTGGAGTATTAAATACAGGAGATTCTAGTACGCAGGGATTTCACTGGATTTGCTGGTACAAAGACGGAGATAAAAAACTAAGTTTTGACTCTTATGGACTTCCACCTCCCGTTGAATTTGTTTATTATACCTTTTTATTATAATAGTGAAAGAGTTCAATTTGGAAATACCTCATTCTGTGGACATTTGTGTTTATATGTTTTAAAAAAACTAGATGAGGGACATGATTTTCAAATTATTATTAATAATCTATGGTAATTTTTTCAAAAAAAGTTAAAAAAATTATTCTTTTTTTTATATTTTATATAAAAAGATAATGCCTGTTGATATATTCGGTCACGATACTACTTCATCTGTGGCTGTAGATGGTTTAACAATATCTCAAGCTACTAACTTGTTCATTAGGAAAGATGGACAAAATAATGCAGCTAGTCATATTAATATGAATTCTAATAAATTAATAAATGTAGCAGGACCTACTAGTTTACATGATGCTGCTACAAAAAATTATGTTAATAATTTATGATAAAACACTTAATCTTAATGAATTAGGTATAATACCAAATTCAAGTTTAACATGTCTCGGATTAAAAGAACTGACTATTCCACCAAATACAGGTGCTAATGCAACAACAGTTTTTGTACAATCTTCTGGTCTTGGTATTCTCAGAAAACTATGGTTAGCATTAGAAGGATTAGATCCTAATCATAATGTTCCAGGTAATGTATTTCTTAGAACATACGCAGATCATTCAATTTGCATAGGAGATTATTCTACTTCTACAGATAGTGTTGTAGATAATAATATTCCCTTAGCCTGTAATTTTTTATTTACACCTCTAGGTGGACTATTTTATGCAAACTCTTTACAAGGTTGTAATGCGCATACAGCTAATGCAATGGGAAGATACTTTACACTAGATTTACCATTTACTACTAGTCTAGTAATTCAATTATACAATAAAACTAGTCAAAACGTTACATATTGGATAGAACCTCATATTACAAGAACTACTTCAATATCTTAATCATTGTCACCTGTTAAATTATACTCAGAAACAGTTAGATTTGTAAACACAACTTATGGTAAAGAATATATATTATTAGACACTACAGACAATGCTGGTCTAGGTGTTTATCTTAAATATATTAGAATGCATGTTATTGAAGTGTCTGGAAATTGGTGGGAATCTAGAGTACGCATGTATGATGCATACAATTCTCCAGTAAATACTAACTCCGTTATACAACCTTGGACACCATATAACGGACAGGGTTATACAGTGTTTCAAGGATTTTATCAGAATAGTGTATGCATATACGCCTCATCTGGTTAAGAAGATTTTTATCTTTCTTTGTGGAACGGTGCTAATATTAATTCATTTAATAATGAATCATCTGGACTATTGTATCAATCAAGTGCAATAATTGGTTCTACAACTACTATCTCATTTTACAGAAATTTTACTGACTCCATGCCTAGTGTTCCTACTGGAAGAAGATTAGTAGTTACATTAAACTGTGGAGATGCACAAGTTGAACAATCTGGAAGTTTTCATGTAATAGGATATGCTTTATTTTACGCGTAGAGCCTCGATGAGCTTAGATCAGTTATGCAATTATAACTTAACTCGAAAAATTGATTTAAAATTACAAAAAATAGATCAAAGCTGTATACCACATATAATAGGAAGATAGAGAAAGACGTTCACAAAAGCTAAGTTTCAATATTAAAAACGAAGTCATTAATCTCTAAGCTTCGCTTGTTAAAGAAGCTATTGTGAACAAGGTAAAGTTTGGGATGTATTTTTTAGTTATTATGGATTGCACTCCGGACCATCGTGAAAAAGACCACACTTCTTTAAGCATCTGCTATTTTCATAAAGAAAATGAAGCAATAGTCATCGTCCAAGAAAGCTTTACTGGATATGCAGTGCGTAAAGAGTCGACTGATGAAGCTTATTCTAACCTTCTAATTGAAGAAATAAAGTCTAGTAGGCTAGATCTAAACAACTGTAGAAGTCAAGGCTATGACCAATCAAGTATGATTGCAATTCGGTGTTTAAGCTCAATTCCAGCAGAATACCTACAAGCCTCATTTACACCCAGTGGTTGCCACAGCTTAAACGTAGTTAAATCATACGGAGCTAAGGCATTTGTGATGTCTATATTGCTGTTTGGAGTTATTTAGAGAATCACTACAAAACTTTCAAAAATGATGTTTTTCCTAATTGACACAATTGAATCATCTTTAAAAACAGAATGGACAAGTTCTCCAAATAGGAGTTAAAGTGGGGGTTTCTACTTGACTTGAAAAAACTACCACCAAAAGGTAAACTTATAAAGGATTATAAAGTATTACAAAAACACCTGGTATTGAAAAACATTTTATATTAAATGGGGAAGAACTGTACAATGAACTTCTACACGTCAGTTTGATTACTACTGATTTTGAAAAATGGTGTGAGCAGAAGCAGAAGGCGGCAAACAAAACACTATCACCATTAGAAGCACTCAATATAATCAAAAACACCGACAGAAAAGACCTTTCCACAAATCTGTGGAAAGCACTGCGCATATTACTGACAATTCCAGTGACATTGGCCAGCAGTGAGCATAGTTTTAGCAAGTCGAAGTTAATTAAAACATACCTACGCACATTGATGGCGCAAAAAAGATTGACGTCGCTTGCGATACTCTTAATTAAAAAAGAGGAGGCGAAAAAACTCAACCTAAGAAAAATTATTGTACAATTTTCGGAGAAAATCTTGGAGTATATCGTTATAAATTTACCCATTTGTCAGTAATTTAAGTTTTTATTTAGAATTACATTGTTTGAACTATTTACTTAACTATTACTATTCTTGATTATATATATATATATATATATATATATATATATACTGTTATAATAAGTCAGGGACTCAAAGAAGGTAAAGATGATGTGTTTATCATCACAACCTCAAGTAAAGGTCAAGGTTGTTAAGGTATCAAAGCTTTTACAGAAACTAGCGAAATTGATTTTGTTCTATACAAAAGTAAAGACTTTTTTGTGCAATTAATTAATTTGGAAATGAAAACTGGTGTAATAAGATTTTACCTTGTTTAAATACATTTTATTTTCAGTTTATGACTAAAAAAATATTTGAAAGGATGCAAAAGTATGTAAAAATTGTTATAAGAAATTAATACTTTCTTTTATTCTTCAATATATTCTTTGTTAGAAAATACATAAAATAATAAATTTTTAGTTTTAGTTGCTAAAGCATTTAGATGCACAACATGTAAAATTCCCACTTCCTTTTTTGTTTTTTGTATTTTAGTTAAACTACATCGTTTGGTGCCCTTGTTTTTATCTTTTCTTCGAAGCCTTATTGAAGATTATTATTAAACTCCAATGGTATAGCTTTTAAAATTTGAACTAAAAAATTAAAAAGGGTGGGAATAAAATACACCTATTAGTACAATATCAGTTCTTTTAATGTTTGACATTTTACTTAACTTATTGTTGTCTACTTCCGCGTACATACAAATACCATAATGCATTGTATTTAAGAGGAAAGACGAATTAGAGGATAACTCGTTTTTATTATGCCCCACTTTATTGGATCCAAGTTATAAATTTTTTAAATGCTTTGAAAAGTATGAGAAAAAAAATATATTTAAAATGCGTAAATGAAGCGGGGCTAATTAAACAACTTTTACTAAGTCTAACAGATCTTTTGAGCGGTGCGTAATATTTACAGAATATTTTTTTTATTAGAAACATAATTTAACCGGGAAATTTTTTTGTAAAAAAGTAATTTTTTAAATCAATTATTTTAACATCAAAAAATGCATCAACAAATAATTTCCTTGCTGTTTGATAATTATTAATCACCGCTTTAAAACATAAAGAAACAATGCACCAGTAAAATGACCAGTTATTTTAATAATTGTTATGGCAACTCTTTGCATTTTTTACATTCTAGCATTTGTTCTATAAAAACTACGCGTAAAATTACAGAAGGAGTCATTCATAAAAGACCTTATGCAAAAAAGGGAAAGGGGTTTGAGATAAAAGGAACACGCGTGAGGAAGGTTTGTCAGAAAAAGGCGTCACTCTATAGCTTTTTTTAATTTTAGTAACACGGAATAAAGTAAATCTGTGTTTTTATGAAACTATCTTTAAAGAATAGGGTAAAAGTGGGTAGAATGAAATAGAGGATAGAATGAAATAGTTATGAAAATCGTCATTCCTTTTTTCAAAATTAATTGTAATATTTCCTTTAAAAAGTTATGAGTTAAAAATGGATACGCTTGACGGTTGAATGAAATACGGCATTTATTCGCTTGGTAAATAGGGCTTTTATTAAATAATTATGTCTGAGCTTTTGTCATCTTAACCACCAGAATCTATGCCAATGCCACCACTATCAGTACCACTAGTAGGGGAACACGGGGCAAGATGACGAACATTTCGAAAAACGCCTGTCCCAAAAATTAAAACTTGATTTAAAAGTGATAAAAAATCATTCCACGTCACTGATGTATCAAAAAACCACACTAAAAGTAGAAAATAGCTCAGGAAAAACTCATTAAACGATGTTAACTAAAAATCGTCATCTTGCCCCGCATACGGGGCAAGATGACGATTTGAGTTAACAAAGTTTAAGACTTAATAAAAATAAAATACTATGAAGCTAAACGCCTCAAAAACCATCATCAAAAATTCTTTTTTATTAAAAAAGTTATACAAATAAAGGTGTAATTTTTAAAACTAATAAATTATACATTTATATCGGACAATGCAAAAAAAATCAGTAACAACCTAGTTAACTATTGTCAAACAAATATTGTATTTCGTAATAAAATAATGACTGAACAATACAAGAATAGCAAACACTACAAGTAAACTTCCGTTTAATATAGATTACGGACAAGCCATCTTGCCATCAGTCATCTTGCCCCAGGGTAATAGAATCTTTAAAAAGAATCAGAACTACACATAATCAAATTATCATAGACTAATACTTCTTGTATGGCTTCCAGTTTAATCAAACTAAATGGAAATTTCTCGCTTACCTTTAGCTGGTGATGTAGTGATGTAATAAATCTAGTCAAACAAGAAAAAAAAGTTTTTTTCTCAATGTTGGAAAAACTTTTTTAATACTTAACTTTCGTCACAAAAATAATATTTAAAAAGAAACCATTGATAAATCTAGTAAAACTAATCTGCTTCCTTTTCAGCTAAATTCAACTGTTATATTTAGTTTTGCTTAAGAGATAACTGTAGGTCGTCATCTTGCCCCATTCGTCATCTTACCCCATGTTCCCCTACAACATCTCAGCCACTGCCTTCTGAATCTAAACCAACAACTTTTAGCATCAGCATACGCAGTATAGCTCCAGCTCCGAAGTCGAATCCACTGTCAACTTGCCTGCAACCAACATTCAATATAACTATAAGAAGTTGAAAAACAATTGAAATTGACCCAATCGCTTGCCGCAGCTTTGCAGCAAATGTTTCCTATCCAAAAAGTTGACTCAAAAAAAATAAATAAAAAAAAAATGTAGACGTGCCAACATGAAAAGAGGTGTTTCTCAATAAATATGAAATATTCAAAATATTGAAAGTTGCTGCCAGCAGAAAAGCAGCTAAGCAAGCTAGGAAGCAGTGTAAGCTTAACTATGATGATGAGCAGAAAATCAACTAACAACAGTGACTCCAAAACAACAATGGTGACAAGCCAAGTGTAAAAATCGCCGTATTGCCGTATTGTTTTGAGCGAAGCTAAAACAATACGGCAATTTATATATATATATATATATATATATATATATATATATATATATATATATATATATATATATATATATATATATATATATATATATATATACTGCAGGCCAAAAGTTTCCGGACACTTGGATTTTGTTTAATTTTTTAATTAAAACTCCCATAATTATTTCAAAAAAATTCTTATGTCATATTTATTTTATAAAAGATACATATAGTTACTATTTAAGAAAAAAAAAAAGAAAAAAAATACTAACAACACTTTTATTATTAAACTGTCTTTTCGTCAAAAAATAACCCACGAGTTTTTATCACTTTTTTTGCGATCCGTGGCATCCTATTTATTAATTTATCTATTATTTCGGGTGTAATTGATAACCAGGATTCTTTTAATATCTGCCACAGGTGCACTTTAGATGTTGGGCATTTTTGTCTGACCTTTCTGTTCAATTCTTCCCACAGTAACTCTATTGGGTTTAAATCTGGTGATTGGGCCGGCCAGGTCATGTTTTTGAGGACACCATTATCCTCTTGTTCCTTTATGTAGTTCTTACATAATTTTTAGGTGTGTTTAGGGTCATTGTCCTGCATAAAAACAAAACTACGACCAATAGTTCTTAAGCCAGAAGGTATAGCATTGTTTTCTAGAATTGTTTTATATTGTTCTTTTTTCATAATACCCTCAATTTTAACTAGGTCACCAACACCAGCTGAAGAAAAACATCCCCATACCATAACTGACCCACCACCATGCTTGATTGTCGGCACTAAACACTCTGGGATCATTTTTTCTTTTGTTGTTCTTCTGATGTAAATTCTACGTCTTTGCCCAAACAGTTCAAATTTGGACTCGTCGGTCCATAGTACTTTTCCCCAGTCTCCTTCTGTCCAATTTTGGTGGTCTATAGCCCATTGTAACCTTTTCTTTTTATTTCCAATCCATAGCAACGGTTTCCTGACCGCTATACGGCCAGAAAGTCCTGCTTGTCTAAGACGTCGTTTCGTAGTGGTTAATGAATTTAAAGCCTGAAGTTATTTCCGGGGCCGTAAGTCTTCGATTCCTTTTACTCATCAATATTATACTATTATCTTCTGCTTTTGTTGTTTTCCGTGGTCTACCAGATCTTTTTTTGTCTTCAAAAATGCCTGTTTCTTTCCATCGTTTGATGGTATCTTGTACAGTACTTCTGGCAACTTTTAATTTTTTGCAAATTTTACGAACTGAATAACTTTCTTTATGTAATGTAATTATTTCAGAACGTTTTGCAACCGTTAAAGAAAGTTTCTTACCCATATTTTTAGTTAAATAGTCGAATTATAAAATTTTAAAATTTTTTTCAAGATTTTTTAATGTAACCATCATTAATACCAAATGAAAACTAAACAAAACTAAATATTCTTAATCATTTTAGTCGGCTATCATTATATTATAAATATTTACTTCATGTTTCAACAAATAAATAACTTTAATGTAATGTAACGCTATATATCAAGTTAAAATAAACAATTAAAAAAAAAACTTACTTATTCAAGTTTGAGGTCAGTAATACCCAATTACTGACCTCAAACTTACATAAACACTTAAAATTAGTAAGTTTAAGTGTTATAAATTAATTTTATTGGTTAATTTAATGATACAGGATAGATTTTGGCTTTTTATATAAAAATATCAAGTGTCCGGAAACTTTTGGCCTGCAGTGTATATACATTTTCTTCTGCTGCATTGTAAGAGCGAGACAGATTTATCGAACGTGTTTAGAGCGAGACAGATATATCAAACCAAAATCGTCACCAAATGTGTTTTTAATTATTCTAAAATAAATTATAAAGTTTTTAATTATTCTAAGAATATATGCCAGATTTTGCAGTTAGTTAAACAGAGCATTCAATTAAATTTTTTTAATAGTGTCAGCCATATTTAAATAACTAATTAAGTTTGTTTAAAACTAAAATAAATTTTTATCACCAATAAAAATATGTTATTTTGCAAAAAATAAACTGAATAATAACTTTTTTCTAACAAAAAGCAAAAAAGTGCATCAAAAAGTAAGTGAAAAGCCATAAAAAAAATTATCTGCTTCATAAAGCGATTGCGGCTATTTAATAAAATATTTATTTATACAACAGTTAGGTACTTTTCAATACATTTCGTATTGTTAACATTATTTAAACTAGCCACTTCAGTCCATTATATGATCTCGTAATATAATTAAGCTAAAATGTTAATTTTAATTTTATTGCATTCAAAATGTTAATCTTGTTTTAGAATGGGTTTTACGCAATAGAATGTAATTCTATCGAATATTTATTAAAAATAAATTTAAAAGCAATTATTCGGTTTCATTTGAGTTTTAAATTTTGGAGTTTTTTTTAACAGTTTTTAAAGTTGAAAGTTTTTAAGTGCGTTAAAGTTTGGATTTTTAATTTCAAAGTTTTGTATTTATATTATTCCAGGTAAGCTTCTATTCAAGTTTTATCGTTAATTAAAATTATATTATTAATATTATTAAATCAATATTAATTGTTTAGCGTATTCAAATATTTACATGTTTAATTAGATGGCTATGGAACGAGTTGGTCGTGGACGTCCAAGTGCCCCTTCGACTATTGTTGGAGTTAATGAAATCCTTTCTGAACAGGTTGTGTTAGATGAAAATTGGCGTTTAAATATATATATTGGCGTTTATATATATATATATATATATATATATATATATATATATATATATATATATATATATATATATATATATATATACATATATATATATATTATTATTATTATTATTATTATTATTATTATTACATATTTTAAATAAGGTAAGATAAATAAAAATATAATTTATTATATTTCCTTTCAATAAAAAACTGCATGATTCTTTTAAACAATGTAAAAGTCAAAGACTAAAGTTCACTTTTATTTTCTTTTGTTTTTTAGTCTCCGCGAACGAGAGCGCAAAAAGCAATTTAATATATTTATTTTACGCCGCTTAACTGCAGATTTACCCAGTTTTTCGGGGTTTGTTGGTTCAATTTTCTTTTTTTACCCTTCGTTTTATTTTTTTCACTTGATATGCATAATTCACAACTAGTTTCCGAAATAGGCGGTTTAAAGAGCATCAGCTTATATATATCTTCTTTTATCGTTTTTTTTTAACGATTTAAATTTACAACAATTTTAATTTTGTTGTACAAGCTCAAATTATTTTCAGTTACTGAAAACAAATTGGAAAATCGGCTTCTGAAATTCGGGCACACCATTTTCAAAGATTTATCACTCAAGCATAGATACCAATCATATAATTATTTATTATTCATTATGATAAGGCTAATTTTATACAAATACTGTATTATACAATTAAATTGTTATATTGTTTTTGCAAATTAGTTACCGAAATAACTTTTGATACAATATTAAGACGGACTGAAAAGAAGAAGAGGATGGGATTTAGCTAGTTTTAACTTAAATTTAAAAATTAAGCTGAATACCCGAATATTAGCAAAAACTTAGTTTTTTTAAAGTTATTTTAGACCAACTTATTCATCACAAAACCAAAATAAATAAAAAAAAAAATAGAAACAAAGAAAAATAGTTATATATTATTTTAAAGGATGCTAAAAAGGTATATTATTTTAAAGGATGATTAAAACCGCTCCTACAGCCAGATAAACTGATATTGAAAATTCTAGCAAATATTTTATGAAAGAGTAATCATTTAACTTTTCGTAAAACGTTTTACTATGGCATAATAGATTAAAAAAATCGGTCTAAATTTAATCTGGAAAAGTCTTCTTTATATATAAAAAACTTCGTAAATTTTGTCTACGGAAATTGTCACGTGGCTGAAGTGCCTAATTCAACGTTTTAAACTACCGACATTACGTTTTAAAATGCGGATATCAAGCTATCTTTGTAAATTTTCCAAGTCTCGCTTATCGACAAACACTTCTAGTCTGAAAGCAATAAATATGTTCACATAATAGTCTATTAACAGTTACATTCTGCGTTTATGGACAGGGCAATAAATATTCGCATATTGGGGTATTATAATTGGGTTCGAAGCGAGCACAGAGCATATTCGCGCCACTGGTAGGGAATGGTGATAGAACTTCCTATTAAAATGCTTCTCCGCAGTGCTCTGCGACTAGACCGTTAGGTCTTCTTGGGGCAACTCAAAACAAAAAAATTAAAAAAAAAAGTTTTTTAGTTAGACTAAAAAATCAGTCGACTAATTAGTTGCAGTTAGATTAAAAAGTTAGTTGAATAATATTAGTTAATTAAAAAGTTAGTCAACTAATTTTAGTCAGACTAAAAAGTTAGTCTACTAAATTTAGTCGGACTAAAAAGTATGTTGGCTAGTTTTAGTTAGACTAAAACTAACCTTTACTCCACCCCTAGAAAAGATTTATTTTTTAATAAACATAATAAATGAATATAATTGTTACTATTTTAATAAAGAGTTAAAATTGAAATGAAAGATGACATTTAAAAGATAATTGTTATTAAAGAACTATTAAATTGGATATTTTCTGTTTAAAAAATGTTTTGTGTAAAATATCTTGAGGATAATTATTTAGAGATAATCATATCATCGAACTCTGTTTAGTTTTTAGTAAATTTTATTTAAAACAAATTTAGTTTTTGTCCTGATTATTTCTTAGTGTATTCATCATAAACAAGAACGGTTGTGGTCAACAATCTATACCACACAAAAAAAAAAGTTTTAAAAGAAGATCTGAAAAAGCTGTTTGATGATACTAGTACTACTAGCATCATCAAACTGCACTGCCTCTTTACAAATAAAGTTGATCAGAATTTTTACTTTGCACGACGGACGCCAGAAAAAGAGGGAATAATAAAATAATTTGAAAAGATCTTTTTTGAAAAAAAAAAACTGATCCTGATTATAGAAAAAGTTTGGAAGAAAGGGGACAAAAGGTTGCTGAAAAAGAGACCTCTATATCTTATACAACATTTTGTATTCTTCTATTATATAGGATATAAAGGTTATATGCACAATGTGTGGGAATTATTCAAAAGGTTACTTTATGATTAAAAAGTTGAAGTAAATGATTAAAATTAATGTTACGCTAGATTTAACTGGAGCAAACAAACTATTTGAGAAATTTATACAGATATTATCTAATGAGCCCAAATATATTTAATGAACTTTATGAACTATTGACTGTTAGTATATTTTTTATTATTATTGTTTTTAGTAATAATAATATATAATTTTTTTTACCAACTTTTTAAATTATCTTTACTTTTAATATTTTTTCAAATGCTGTATGTGTATAATATACAGTATAAGACAAAACGAGTGCAACCAAATAATGCTAATTTAGTTTCTTTATTTAAAAGTGCTGCATTTTTTCAATTTAGAGAAATAACTATGTAGCTGTTTAGAGACAAAGTTCTTCAAGTTTTATTCATCACAAAGTTCATTATTTGTACACGAAAATTAATAAATTAATCAAAAGTATTAAAAAAAGTTGATTTCCTTCTGGACAAAACAAGTGCAACTCGACAAAATGTTGACCAAGCTGTATTCAAGATTTCGTGGCGAATCCTTTGTTGTCGATCACAACCTTGCATCTTCGAGGCATAGGTTCGATCAGGTGATCAATGAAACTTTGTGGAATCGCTGCCCAGGCCTTTTGGATTTGTTCAAACAGTTGATCCTTATTACGAACACCTTCACGATTAATTCTGCGGTTGACGATCTCCCACAGGTTCTCGATAGGGTTGAGATCCGGAGATTGAGGCGGCCAATCCATCACCGATAGGTGGTTGTCTTGGAACCACTGCTTGACTACTTTTGCAGTGTGTTTCGGATCTTTGTCTTGCTGAAAAACCCATTTTATTGGCATATTCCATTCAGCATGAGGTAACATAACATCTTTCAGGATATTTTTATACATGAAACGGTCCATTATTCCATCGTTTCGATGTATTGGACCTAGACCGTTAGCAGAAATATACCCCTAGACCATTGCATTGCCTCCACCATGCTTTACGGTCTTATGGCAGTAACGTAAATCGAGGCGTTTTCCGGCCGGTCGATGTACACGGCAAATGCTATCGCTCCCAATGATGTTGAACTTCGAATCATCACTGAAAAGGACAGTTCGCCATTTCTGCAGATTCCAGTCAACATGAGATGTAGCAAACAAGAGTCTTTTCTTCTGGTTATTTAGTGAAATCAGCGGTTTCTTTGCAGGGCGTCGAGAAAACAATCCGGCTTCAACAGCACGTCGTCTGATTGTTCGGTCCGATACAGGCAGCTCTAATTGCTTTTGTATTTCGACTGATGATATACAGGGATCTTTCTTGACGGATCTAACGATCATAGAATCCTCTCTAGATGTGGTGGAACGCGGTCTTCCACCTTTGTTATCTGCTGTCAACTTCCCCGTAGAACGATATTTGGAACATAGTCTTGATACGGTCCATTTTTTCACGCGATATTTCTCTCGCGATATTATCAAATACTTTTTTGTGACATTCCACTTACGTAATCGCCAATAATTTTCTTTCTTAGTTCCAATCCAAGACTGTCGGGAGCCATTTTTGTACTTGAAGTCATAAAAATAATAAAAATAAATAATCACGCTTCTCAAGGCTTACCGTGTTACATTTACCTTGTGATGAAACAATAATGCTCTGTGGAACACAACGTCTTGGTTGGATGTGGACTGTATTGATGTAATGAAACACTTGTTGTATTTCACTACTTGTATTGATGTTCTTTGATAAAACACTTTGATAAAACTCACTTCGATAAACTGTCTTGACAATACTGACTGATTGAATTCCATATACTGACTGAATTACATGTCGATTTACATGTCTCTTATATAGTAAAATGAACCTGTGTGAACCTGTTCTGGAAGATTCGAGATGCTTCTTTTCGATGCTTCTGGAAGCTTCTGGATGCTTCTGAATGTTTCTGGATATTTCTGGATGCTTCCAGATGCTTCTTCTGGAAACTTCTGGAAGCTTCTGCATGCTTCTGGAAACTTCTGGATACTTCCTTTAATTATTAAAAAACTTCCGTGACGTTGACACGGACCAGACTTAAGAAAATGAAACAGACCAAAAAAGTTGCACTTGTTTTGTCCGCTGTAAAATAGCACTTGTCAACGAAGTTCTGCCTGTGTGCTGTCACCTGTCAGCTGATTGCTCATGTCATGGCATGCTATGAATCCAGACTCCTGAACTGTTTGCTGTGGTAGTATAGTTCGTTTCGTTTTTAAGACATGTAAAATTAGGAACACTTTTTAGCATTGTTCGATGTTGGTTGCAAATGTTTTGTCCAATACTGTACATAAACATATACAAAATGTAAATATATTTTATCAACTATGTTCTTGTCAAGTTGCATATAAGTTATAAATACGATATATAAGTTGTATAATGCGTTTAAGATTTGTTACAAGAAAGAAAAGATGTGATTAATAAAAGTGGTAGGTCTTTGCAAATGGCGGACGATTTTTTTTAACGGTAGAAAAATAAAATAAAAGTATTTAAGAAAACAGATATTTTTAAATATAGTTTTTCTCATAAACGTTAGATTACGAAGTTCTTTTAACAAACAATCTTATAAAAAAGAAAGCTACTTGTTTCATATAAAATGAATTTTGTGCATATTAGCAAACAATATTGTAAAAAATAAAAAACAAAATGTAACAAAATAAACTCAAAATTAATTATATATTTTATTAATATCACAGTATGTTCATTAAAACTGGGTTAGACACTGAGTTGTTTTTTCTTACTTAACATCATTCAAAAGTACTGCTTTTGTTTTATTAGATTTATTATATTAATTTTAATGTTAACAGTACTCCCAATCTTGATGTTCTTTTGGACGGCATGCAATTGGACACTTTTGAAATATTCCAGGTGTGCCCCTGATTTGTCCAATAAATTCTCCACTTACGTCTCTTCGTGTGGGAAACGATTCACTTATTTTGTCATTATGACACAAATAAGAATCGTGTATAAATAGATTTTCGTTAATTAGCGGCAAAATATGCCGAGTTATAATACTTTGATCATCTCCTTTCTTTGCTTCTGCCTGATTGATCGGGTTACGATGCATACTATTTTCAATGCAAAGTTTGGCTACTTTGATTCCTAGCTCTCGGTTAAGTTCATTTCTATAGCACCACATACCCCCCAAAATTGGTATATCATGTTGAGGATGATCTTTCATGGCATATACCAGCTTACCTGATTTCAGCCAAACTCTTACAGCATCTGATTCTCTTTCTAAAATTTTCGAGTCCAAGTCTCTTATACACGCAATATCCACAGTTGAATCCGCTACTATTAAAAACCTCCATACCATTCCATTTATACTCTCTAGATCGACAAAATTACTAACATTAAAAAACTCTAAATTTTGATAACGCTTAGTTAAGTTCATAACATTATCTAATGATATGGAGTATTTGTCATGATAAACTCGAATTGTCCATTTTTTATATAAGCTATTATTTGCTGCTTCTTTTGCAACAAATTCAACATTTTTCCCATATCTTTCCCAGTTATTTCCAAATAATGAGTAAGACAAAACATTTGTTTTTGATAGAATTTGGTTGTCATTATAAATATCCAAATAAGATTTATGTGAAAAGTTCCGGATAAATTCATTTAGTTTTACTTTTCCAATTCTGAAAGTTATTTGATGAGCATAGTAAGTCAATATCAGCAAACAAAAAATAACAGTTATTTTATATATTTTTTTTGTCTTCAGATATTCCATACTCTCCTTTTTCATTTAAAAAAATATTAATAAATGTATATAAAAATAATGCAAAGCGCAAAAATTATTACAATGTTATCATTTTCTTTAAAACTAATTTTTAAAACTAATAAGCATTATTTTATATTTTTAAATTTTTTATAATTTTATACAACTTCTTTATAAAAATACATTAAGTACATAATTAAATGTTTTAGTTAATGTTATAATATATATATATATATATATATATATATATATATATATATATATATATATATATATATATATATATATATATATATATATATATATATATATATATATACAGTGCTTTTTTTCTCCTAGAACGCACCAGAACGGCGTTCCGCCACCTTTTTTTTGATATATATAATTTTTTTGCTTTATATAAACCTTCTTTCCTCGCATTATTATACAATGAAATTAGTTGATTATAAAATATTTATTTAATAATGAACTAATTTCATTGTATAATAATAAAATATTTATTTAATAATGAACTAATTTATTATTAAATTATATTCATTATTAAATCATTGCCATATTAGCCACCGCGAGCGGGCGTGTTTTTTTTATTTACTGGTTATCAAAAAAAAAAAAAAAAAATTCAAAATGGCTACTAAAAATTTTACATCTACACAGTAAAAAGATATTCTGGAAATTCTTAAAAATACTATTATGAAGATGTTTAATTATAGAATTGAAAAACTTGAAAACAAATTAAACTCAGTAATTGACGAGAACAAAGAACTAAAAAAGGAATTACGCGAACTTAATAAAGCTGTTGAATTTGTGAGTAATAATTATGATAAAATAGTTGCTGATCATCAAACATCAAAAACATCATTGGTAAATGAATATGCAAATACTAAAATGATAAACAAATTGGCGGAACTTGAAGACAGAAGTCGACGCAACAACTTAAGATTCTGCGGGATTAAAGAAATTGAAAATGAAAGTTGGGAAGACAGTGAAAATAAAGCAAGAGAGTTTTTAAATAATAAACTTCAACTAAACGGAAACTTTGAAATTGAAAGGGCGCATCGAGTTGGCAAAAAATTACCTAAAAACAATTAAAAAAATAGATCGATCGAAATAAAATTTCTTAACTACAAAGACAAAGCCACGATATTAAGAAAATATACAACGATGAAATTATGGACTCAAAAAGTTTAACTAAATGAAGATTATAGTGATCATACGCTGGAATTGCGGGAAAAACTCCTGAATGAGGCAAAAAGTTTAAAGGCAAAGGGTAAGTACGCTAAAGTTGTATATAATAAATTAATCATACGGGATTTATAAAAGAAATTCCTTGATTTCATTTCAAATATGAAAAAACAAAAATTAAATAGATTGTAATGAAACCTAAAATATTGAGTCTAATTTTTACAATTTTTTTCGAACTAATGATTTCTTATTAGACGATGAATTTGATCCTGATCTTAATTATTTAACTGATTCTGATGCTTTGCAAAATAAATGCAACTACTTTTATACCCATGAAATTGAAGGATATCTTGATCAAAATAATGTTAACACAATTCATATTAATATTCAGAGTTTAAAATTTTTTTTTGAAATCTCTAGTAATTTTATTGAAGAAACTAGTAATCTTTTTAATATAATCTGCTTAACAGAAACATGGTGCAGTTCGGATGACGTAAACTCTTTTACCAATTTTGAACTGCCGGGTTTTAATGTAATTTCATTGGCACGAAAAACAAATAAGCGTAGCGGAGGCGTTCTTATTTATGTTAAAAATAACTTACAATATTTTACCCGGCATGACATGAGCATCACTGATGCTGATAAAGAGGTTTGAACGATTGAAATTTTACCCAATAAATTAAAAAATAAAATTCTAAGTTGCTGTTATTATCCACCTTCAGGTGAAATTAAAAATTTTAATTCGTTTTTATGTAATGACTTTATTAAAAAAAGTAACCGCAAAAATAAATTTATCTGCTTATTGGGTAATCTGAATTTAGATTGTTTTCAATACCACGTCAATAATGTCGAAAATGGAGCGATTCCTTTGATTAGCAAAAAAACAAGAATTGCTCAATCAAGTGTTTCTTTAATTGATAATATTTTAACCACTGATGTTTTTAACGTATTCTTAAAAAAGGCATAATTAAGAATGACATATCTGATCATTTTCCTGTTTTCTTTTTTATAAATATAGATAATAAATTACTTCCAAATGAAAAACGAGTTTTCAAAAAGCGAATTTTTACAAATAAAAACCTAGAATCTTTTAAAGAACAATCTTAATCTTTAATTGATTAGAGCTTTATTAACGCCTCTGATAATACAAACTTAGTTTATAACTCCTTTTTAAAATTTTCTATTTACGACACTAATTTCCCTGAAGTTAATTTAAATCTCAAAGCTAAAAGTATTAAATCCCTCGGATTACAAAGGGTTTGCGTAAGTCTTCAAAAATTAAATAAAAATTATACATTAATTACTTAAAATGTAAAACAAATGGAAATAAAATGATATATAAAAATTACGCTAAACTTTTTAAAAGCCTCAAAAAAAAAAAAAATGTATATATATATATATTATTTAAATTTACTAGATAAATATAAATTAAATTTTAAGCGTACTTGGTTTATAATAAGAGAAATTACTGGCAGCAAAAAAAGTACATCTCACTCTTTGCCAAACATGGTTAAACATAATAATAAATTTTTATATGATAAAAGACAAATTACGGAAGAGTTAAGTAAATATTTTGTGTCTGTAGGACCAATTCTTGCAAAAAGCATTCCTATAGCAAACAGTTTAATGATTGATCTATGTTTCCCTCTAAACTCTTACAAGAACTCTTTTGAATTATCTTTTGAAGAGTTTGAAATTGCATTTAAAATGTTGAAATCTAACGAAGCAGTAGGCCCTGATGGTATTAACAGCAACATTATTATAAGATCATTTGATGTTTTAAAAGATATACTCTTTAAGATTTTTTCAATATCAATTAAACAGGGAATTTTTCCACAAGCTCTAAAATTAGCAAAAATCATACCAATATTAAAAGGTGGTGACATTGAGAATATAAGTAACTACTGTCCAATTTCACTACTTTCTGTATTCTCTAAGGTTTTAGAAAGAATTCTGTACAATAAAATTTGTAATCATCATACTATAAACAATTTATTATACAGCAATCAATATGGATTCCGAAAAAACAATTCCACTGAGCATGTCATTTTACAATTTACAAGAAATATATCTGACTCATTTGAAAATTCTCAATTTACTTTAGGTGTTTTCATTGACTTGGCAAAAGCTTTTGATACTATTGATCACAAAATTCTTTTTAAAAAGTTGGAGTGGTACGGAATTGCTGGAAATATATTATTTTGGCTTAAAAGTTACCTAAAATAATCGGAAAAAATTTGTTTATGCGGACGATAACGTATCATCTAATTTGTTAAATATATCATGTGATCCAAGGATCCATATTAGGATCCATATTATGGATCCTAATATAATATGATCCATATCATATTATATTAGGATCCATATTATGGATCTCAAGGATCCATATTAGGACCCCTCCTATTTCTAATATGTATTAATGATCTACCAAAAGCTTCTAACCTAATGACAATTATGTTTGTTGATGATTCTAAATTATTTCTTTCTCATATAAACATTTTTACACTTTTTAGCAACATGAACATTGAACTAGCCAAAATTTCCGAATGGTTTAGATTAAACAAACTATCATTAAGTATTGATAAAACTAAATGGATTCTTTTTCATCCTTATGGTAAGAAGCACCAGCCGCCTAGCAATTTACCCTTTTTTTTTTTATCGATAACATAATTATTAAAAGAGTTCTAGTGACAAGATTTTTAGGTTTATATATCGATGAAAATCTTAATTGGAAAAGCCACATTGCTAACTTGTGAAATAAAATTTCAAAGAGTATGGGCATTTTATACAAAATAAGAAACGTTCTAGATAAACATACCTTAATTCACTTATATTATTCGCTAATTCATTGCCATATTAATTATACAAACATTGCTTGGGGTAGCACTTATAAAAGTAAACTTAAACCTCTCTATCGGCAACAGAAACATGTAGCACGCCTTACAAGTTTCAAGGACCGTTTTGCTCATGCAAAGCCTCTTTTATATGATATGAAAGCACTCAATATATCTAAATATTAATACGCTAATGAATAGTGCGCATAGTTACGCCTAATGTTCGTGTTGTTAATGACGGTTCTGTATTCTGTAATATACACCATTTCTTAGTTTTTAAGTAGTTTCTAGACTTTTGAATGCGCGGTTATATATTCCATGCGGTCTTTCGAGTAAGGTCAGCAAGCAAATTAGAGCTGATATATTATTATTTTCGAAAAAAAAATTGAAGTTGTTATATTAAAATTGAAGTTGATAATTGATAAAATTGATAAAATAAAGTTGATAATTGATAAAATTGAAGTTGATAATAATAAAAATTGAAGTTGATATATTATTATTTTCGAAAAAAAAATTGAAGTTGTTCATTGTTTAAAATAGAAAATTTAAATAACAGTTTGTTTGTTGTTGGTTGTTTTTATTTTTCTAATTTTTATAGCCTGTTTTCATTTTTTAGAAGAAGTTAGAAATAAAATGACTGGTAAAATAGTTTTTTTAGTACTATCTGAACATGAATACTGTAATTTATCTAATCTTCTAAATATGAATACTGTAATTTAATAGTGTTAGTGTTGTTTCACTTTCTTTTTTAATAAAGAACTTTCTAGGCTTTTCTAAAAGCGTTTCTTTACTCCACGCGGTCTTTCAAGCAAGGTCTTCCAGCCGATTAGAGCTGATAATGTTTTAGTTTCAAGAGGAACTGATGTTGTTCATTGTTTAAAAACTAAAATTTGTTTATTGTTCGTTGTTTTTATTTTTCTGTTTTTTTTTAGAAGAAGTTAAAACTAAAATGACTGGTAAAATATTTTTTTTTAGTACAATGTTTCTTTTTTAGTAAAGTGTTTCAGCTTTGTCTTCAGTCTTTTTAGATCAATCTAAGCAAGTATTTTTCATTTTTAGAGCAGTTAAAAGGAGCTGAAGGCCTTTTTAGAAAGTATATAGTGTACAGTAGTTTACTTATTGTTTATATTAGTAACATAGTTATATTAGTTTATTTATAGTTTATATTAGTTTATATAGTATATAGTAGTTTATTTATAGTTTATATTAGTTCAAGTTTATTTATCGTTTATATTAGTAAGTTTATTTATAGATTATAGATTAAGATTAATGAGAATACAAATTTTTTTTAGACAGGCTAGCTGACAGCGACTTAAGTAAGTTTTATTATTTAGATTTTATTTGAGTACAAATGTAGCATTAGCAATTTTATTGTATATAATTTTATCTCAATTTTTATTTTTAGACAGACAGGTAGATCTCAGTAAGGACTTGTAGTAGATTTAAAAACTTCTTTTGAATATTCTTTTAAAGCATTGAATATGTTTTAAAAAC
The DNA here is from genome assembly GCF_038396675.1 of Hydra vulgaris. Taxonomy (NCBI): domain Eukaryota; kingdom Metazoa; phylum Cnidaria; class Hydrozoa; order Anthoathecata; family Hydridae; genus Hydra; species Hydra vulgaris. The sequence continues at coordinate 56,920,082 of NC_088925.1, forward strand.
TTTAATAAATTTTGTCATTTAGCATCATCAGTTGGTGCAAATAGTAATGTCTTTTATTTTATTTTACAGCAAATAGTAATGTCTTTTAATTTATTTTAAAAAGAATCAATAAATATTGTTTATTTAAACATAATTATCAGTATAAAATAGATAAGATAGATAAAATAGCTTTTTTATTTAATATTTTTTTATTTAGTTATAACTTCAGTTGCACCAGCCACAACAGATAACTTCGTACATTTATTTTAATATACTTGAATTACATTTGTTACTTAACTTTTCTAGCAATAAATATTGTTTATTTCAACATTATCGTCAAGATTATATAAATAAACTTTTTATTTGATAATTTATTTTAGTTGCTTCTGGATCAACTTTAAATAATTGTAACTCATTAATTCATATTTTATTATATATAAATGTAGATAAAAAATGTAAGTTGGAAATTTTTGTAGATTTAAAAGCAGTAAGCTTTTTTCTAAAGGTTTTCTATCTTTCTATTTTTGGAATAAATCCACTATCACTATATTTGTTCTATGTTTATATAATGTACTTTAATAACTTTTGTCATTTGAAAAAATATATCTATGTTAAATTACACCAGGTTGTAGAAAATTGTTATAGTTTGATGATAAGGTTTTAGACTGTTAGAGCAGATTATAGATCTTTGATCTATTTAATCTATTTAATAACCTACTACCAAAGGGAAAATTTACTATCAGTTGTTTGTTTGTTTTTCTGTTTAGTTTAAAACAATGAAGAGAGAGATAGTATGTTTAAAAGGGTTTTTATTTTTTTATAAAGTAATTAAAATGTTTTTTAAAATATTGTTGTTGACTTAAAAGTAAAACAGTAGGTTTTTATAATTTTATACAATAAGCCCAAGAACTTAGGTAATACTTAAAAGCTTCTTATTATTTTACATAAAGTTAGTTTAATTAAAATTTTTTTTTTTTAGTTGATCAAGAGAGAGCTAATAAAGGTATTAGTTATGTTAGTTTAGTGAATTTATTTTTGAAAAGTTAAGTAGATATTTTAACGTCTATATATCTAAGTGGTTTTATTGTTTAGACACAGAATTGAAGACTGAAATAAGTCAGTGTTTTTGCTATTAGATAATTGTTAATAGGAATTTGTTTATTTGTACTGTAACTGGAATTTTAAAACTTCAAGTACTTAGGTTTTATTTTCTTTTTTCTTTTAGGAGAGTTGGAAAAAAAACTAAGTATAAATTATGTGATTAGTATAGTTAAATAAAGCATTTTTATCTGTACACTCAGTAGTCCAAGTGAGTTGTCACATTTTAGAAATTGTCCATTATTTAATTTGTCTTATTTAATTTGTCTTGAGGCACATGAAACATAATTTTGACAAAAATAAAAAGTTAAATAAAAAAGTGAAAAGTCATTTCTGAACTACAGACGTTTTTCCTTTGAACATTGTAGGGACACCAGACCCTTTATATTGACCAAACTTTGTTTCACATTGTTGCAGGAAAACAGCCTTTATACCTATGTAGATACTAAAAAACTAAAAAGGTCTCATACATAACTCATTTTCGCAAAAAACTGGATAACCGACCTTTGTCTTCTGAGGTACAGATATCAAAATTTAAAGTTTTTTTTAGTTTTTTGGTTTAGTTTGTAGTTAATTTTAGTTTAGTTTTTATTAGTTTTAGCTTCAGTTATCTTTTTTCTTACTTTAGACAACTACATGGAAGAAATGAGGGGAATAGGTAAAAAAAAATATAGTTATATATTTATTTATATGTAAATATAATTCTATCAATTATTCTGAGGTATATTTTGTCTTTATTGTCTTTAGAAGGGTCATTCCATGCCAAGTGGTGCAAATTTTAATGAGGTCCCTCATGGACCATCTCAGATTTTATTGAAATTTTTTGATTTTGTACATATATATGTTAAAAGCATGTTTTGAAAATTTTAGATCAATATCTAATATGGTTCTTGAGAAAACGCTATTTAAGTAGTGGGCTATTTTGCATAAAATTTCACTCTACAAGAAAAAAGGGTTTTTTCATCATTTTTAACAGCCAATATCTTTTGAACAAGTTAGTTTTATACTTCAATTATTATTAGATAGCAAGTGTGCTGTGGATACTTTGAAAAAAGAAAAAAATATTATTTCTGGCATCTTAACTTTTTCCATAATGGCGGGCTAAAGTTGATTTTTTTGTTTTAAGAATAAGTTTTTTTGTGATTTTAAAGACCTTAATCTTAAAAACTAGTTACAAAGTTAATACAAATCAAATTGCCTGCTGATCTACATGTGGTGGATAAACATTTTTAAAAAAATCAGTTGATTAAAGAGCTGCATTCAAAAGTTATAGGTCTCCAAAATGAGTCAGATCGAGATTTTCGTAAAATTGATCTGTGATGCAAAGCATCTGTTACCTAATATGGCACTTTTTTTTTTTATAAAATTTTTTATACGCAGCAATTAAAGACTGTTAATTAATAAAAACCAAAAAAATTAATGGGCGCTTATTTATAACCCCCAAAAGGTAGTCTCTAAAAGTCAGGTAAATTTTCCATAAAAAATTATTACTTTTTAAAAGTTTAGTTATTGTTTCATTTAATTCTATATTACTAGTATGTCAATCTAAAAAGTACTAATAAAACCAAATAAATTGTTGTATTTTAGAACTAATTAATAATAAGTTATATGCCTGAGCTTTCTACTTGCTGTATTGGTAAAGCATTAAATGAACAGTGCTATCTATCTAATAAAAGTAAACGCTACCAAGAACTGTCTAAACTAAACCAAGAGCTTATTTCTTTGAGAAGCAAAATAAATCCCATAGATTTTATTTGTAGCTATCACGAGAAAGTTTACTTGTCGAGTATGAGAATGAACATCGCAGGTATTGTTGTAATCCGTTGAACAAGCACGCAAAAAATGTGAAAAGTTTCAATATTTAATAGCTTAATTTAATAAAAATACCTTAATAACACTAAATAAATAAAAAAAAAATATTTAATAATTATTTCCGTTATTTTTTAGATTCTCTTAGAGTTATCAGTCTTTCATATGCCAAAGATTTTGGTTTAATACCTGGTCAAAAAATTTGCACTAGTTGCAGAAAAGTTCTGAATTGCAAACATAATACAAAAGTAAATGAACTCCAAGAAAAAGAAATTTATGTTGACAACCATACATTAAAAGAAGATCTTAATTCAAGTATTGCAAGTTTTGGATGCTCACCTCTAAAACTTGTTTCAAAAAAAGATAGAGTTGCATATGGAAAGCGTAAAATTGATAGCGTAAGAGCTCATACACAAAAGGATGTTGCCAATGTGCTAGGTTTAGAAATAGCTGCACTTTGTGGAATTGTATCACCCTCAAAAAAATGTTTGAAAAAAACAAACACAGATTTAGACAATATTATGACTCAAATTAAGTCAAAATTTGAAAAAACATTGTCAAATTCTGAAAAAATCACACTTCTTACACTCACTCCAGACAGTTGGTCAATAGCGAAAACTCAGAAGTTTTTTTTTACTTCAAAAAGATCTGTAGTACAAGCCAGAAAATTAAGTAAAAAAAGTGGAATACTATCAAAACCTTCTCCAAAATCGGGTAGAAAACTAAGCGAAGATGTAATTACAGAGGTTGTTCATTTCTACGAATGCGATGAATATTCAAGGGTTTGTCCAGGAAAAAAAGAGTTTGTTTTAGTTAAAGTAGATAGTAAAAAGCAACATATCCAAAAGCGCCTTCTACTAGTTAATATGAAAGAGCTACATATTGAGTTTAAAAAGAAATATAATTATCTTAAAGTTGGATTTTCAAAATTTTGTGAGCTAAGGCCCAAGTGGTGCATTCCTGTGGGTGGTGCTTCTGGTCTGCATGCAGTTTGTGTTTGCCAGTACCATCAAAATGTAAAGCTCCTTGTACAGAAAATTCCTGGAATTTCTGATTACAAAATCTTATTAAAATTAATGGTTTGTAGCATTGAAAATAGAGATTGTATGCTGCATAGCTGCGATAAATGTCCTGCTAAAAAGGTTTTGTTAGACTACATTGACACTTTGTTTACAGAAAAAGAAATTAGTGAAGTTAACTTTTATCAATGGCAAAAATCAAATTACCAATGTACTTTAGTACCAGCAACTCTACCTTTAGATGAATTTATTGAAATGGTTTATGAACAGTTAGATAGTTTACGAGTGCATCAATTTATATCAAAAAGTCAAGCCACCTACTACCAACATTTGAAAACTAATTTAAAAGAAAATCAAGCTTTGGTTCTTCTTGACTTTGCAGAAAACTATAGTTTTCTAATACAGGATGCAGTGCAAGGTTTTCACTGGAATAACAGCTAAGCAACTGTGCACCCCTTTGTTGCGTATTTTATAAAAGATGGAAAACTTGATAATCAAAGTTATTGTGTTATATCAGATCATCTGAAAAATGGAACAGATGCTGTTCATTGCTTTATCGGTAATGTTATTGATAAACTTAAACAATTACAAACATTTGAACACATTATCTATTTTAGTGATGGAGCTGCATCACAATATAAAAATTACAAAAATCTTATCAACTTATGCTACCATAAACACGATTTTGACATGACTGCAGAGTGGCACTTTTTTGCAACATCGCATGGTAAAAGCCCTTGTGATGGTGTTGGTGGAACAGTGAAACGTCTTGTTGCACGAGCCAGTCTACAATCACTAAACGATCCTATTGACACACCAATCAAAATGTACAGCTGGTGTGTTCAACACGTCAAAGGAATATCTTTTTTTTTTGTTGACAAAGTTTCAATAGAAACACATACTACAAACTTCAATTTGGAAGAGAGATATCGTTCTTGTTCGACAATACCTGGGACACGAAACCACCACAGTTTTATCCCAATGTCACTTACCTCAATAAAAATAAGAAGAGTCTCATTTGATATTATTTGCACTAATGTGGATTTTTCTACTTGCAGAATTTATATTAATAAAATTTCCAGTTACTCACCAGGAGAATATGTAGCCTGCGTTTACGATGCTCAATGGTATTTAGGAAATATTCTTAGTATTTCAGAAGAGCATCAAGATCTTAATATGAAATTCATGAAAAAGTCTTTATGTAACAAGTTTAGGTGGCCATGCAGAGATGATCTTTGTTGGGTACCTCTAATGCATATTTTATGCAAAGTGCAATCTCTTAAAGTCCAGTCAAACAGTGGAAGATTTTATAGTATTGACTTAAAAGAAATCAATGAGATTATTTTATTATTTGAGAAATTTAACTTTTTGTAAATTTTATTATTTTTGTTTATTTTTTTAAAAACATTTTGTTTGTTTTTCATTAAAAAAATTATTGTATTATAAAGAGGGGAGGGGACAGAGGGGAGGGGACAGAGGGGAGGGGACTTTATCTATTGGGATTTAAAAGTTCTTTATCTAAAGGGATTAAAAGGCTTTAAGCATTGATATTTTTTAATTGATATTTCATAATAAATAACATTATATAATTCAATGCATTTATTTATTATGTCAATTTCAGAACTTTATGGAAAATTTACCTGACTTTTAGAGACTACCTTTTGGGGGTTATAAATAAGCGCCCATTAATTTTTTTGGTTTTTATTAATTAACAGTCTTTAATTGATGCGTATAAAAAATTTTATAAAAAAAAAAAAGTGCCATCTTAGGTAACAGATGCTTTGCATCACAGATCAATTTTACGAAAATCTCGATCTGACTCATTTTGGAGACCTATAACTTTTGAATGCAGCTCTTTAATCAACTGATTTTTTTAAAAATGTTTATCCACCACATGTAGATCAGCAGGCAATTTGATTTGTATTAACTTTGTAACTAGTTTTTAAGATTAAGGTCTTTAAAATCACAAAAAAACTTATTCTTAAAACAAAAAAATCAACTTTAGCCCGCCATTATGGAAAAAGTTAAGATGCCAGAAATAATATTTTTTTCTTTTTTCAAAGTATCCACAGCACACTTGCTATCTAATAATAATTGAAGTATAAAACTAACTTGTTCAAAAGATATTGGCTGTTAAAAATGATGAAAAAACCCTTTTTTCTTGTAGAGTGAAATTTTATGCAAAATAGCCCACTACTTAAATAGCGTTTTCTCAAGAACCATATTAGATATTGATCTAAAATTTTCAAAACATGCTTTTAACATATATATGTACAAAATCAAAAAATTTCAATAAAATCTGAGATGGTCAATAAGGGACCTTTGCACCACTTGGCATGGAATGACCCAGAAGCATAACTGGTAGAGCTGTGTATTAAGTTTTATATATTTTTTACGGAGAAATATGTGCAATAGGTGAAAGAATTATTTAATATAAATATGACATTTTTAAATTGTTTGCATTTTACTCATATTTTTATTAAAATTAAATTTCTCACAAGTTTAACCCTTTTTAATTTACTTTTTTTTAATTTATTTTTAGCATCCTCTTCATTCTGTGAAAATGGTGAGGTTATGCTTTATAATTTGGTTAAAAAAAATTGTAAATATTTTTAAATTTTATTATATCCTTCTATTTGTAATTTTAGAGTCATTAACATTTGAGGAATACCAAAGATATCGCTCCCAACACCCAGGGCCTCTCTCGGAGAGGTCCTTTAATAAGTGGCAAAGTAATGGCGGTATGGATAAGCCATCCTTCAAATGGAGGGCTCATCCATACGGGGGTGTTGGGAGACACCGAAGAAAAAACAGCAACCAAAAGGTTGTAAATGTCTTCTATCAGTGAAGATATTTATAACTTTTTTGTTGCCGTTTCTACTTCGGTGACTTATTTTTATTTTTTTAAATTTTGTAATTTTTTTTTTTTAATTTGTAATTTCTTTTTGTAATATATTGTTGTATATTTGGTTTGTTTTTGTCTTTTTTAATTGAAATTTTATTTGTTTTTCACCAATTAAACTTAAGTATAGTTAAATTGATTCACTACCCAATCGTCATAATATGATGCTACATTCTATTTGTTAAAAATAATTAATTGGTATTTTAATTTATTGAAAACACTGCTTTTAAAATTTACCATAAGCCAAGACTATTTAGCTATATAAATGCAATTTATTTATATATATTTGATTTTTTATCTTTAATGTTTTTAGTTTGGCTATTTGAAGCATTTTTTTTTTTGCTTTTTAATTAAAATATTTTAAATCTATTGTTATGTCTTTTAAATTTAACTAAAGTTTACTAAAAGCCAACGTGAAATAACGTCGTAAAACAACACCGACAAGTTGCATCATGACAGCAGTTTAAGTATGACAACAGGCTACCGAAAAGCAGGTAAATTGTATTCCAGTTGTTTTTTTTGTTTTGTTTTATTTTTCTTTTATGTCTACTTATCTGTTACAATTTTTATTTTGGGTTTGTCATACGACGCATTAATGCAATGTAAAAGATCAAAGTTTACATATTTTTTACAATTTGTTATGCACATGTTTGATTGTAAATCAACTTTTTTTTGTTTGAAACGTATTTGTACTCAATTGCTTCGTTATTTATAATAAATTTATTTAGTTGTGTGCATTTATCGTTTTAAAGACAATTTCCTTTTTTAAAGAAACATGTATCAAGGGGATACTAAAAAATTAATAACTCATAAATAATTTACGTTCACTTCATAATAATCTTATTAATCAAAATTCATGTTTTAAAAAATATAACAAAAATTTAGCTTTAATCTTTCGTCAATTTAAGGCATGATGAAGTGTTATTATTTTGTGTCAGTAACTATAAACGTATTGTTTTGAATTTAGTAATGTCTAGGAAAATGGATCTGCCATACACTGATATGACCTATGTCAGTTGTAAATTACTCAAATAATGTTAAATAATTGGTAAATTAATTTATTTTAATTTTACAGATGGTTTAATTTTTTAATTTGAAGGCGTTTACAGTTACAGGGTATTAGTTAAGGTTTCGCAACTTTAAATTGTAGAAAACAGTCACTATAAATTAAGTAACAGACCGACCGTAACCCGTATAACGGGTTGCTTTCTGCTAGTATGAGCATAGTCATAATAACACATAGTTTGGCCAGTTGGGCCGTTTTCGTAAGATTCTTTTGTTTTTTAACTTAAAATTTGAATTGATGTTGAAAATAGTTTATTTATCGTGCCCAGATAACTAATAAGTGCACAAAAATCTAAAAAATGGCAAACTTTGGAGAGGAACAGTCCATTGATTCTCTTATATTAGATCTAGAATCAGACGTTTTTTTTGAAAAAAGTAAGTTTCTTAATGACGTTGATGCTTTTCTTACAGAAATTGAGAATGGAAGCGTTTCAAAAAACTGTAACTGCCAGCAGTGTGTGAAAAAAAGCAAATCAGAGAAAGGACTCAAACGCCACATAACAACACATCACTCTAAGATTGACTCTTCAACACTGCAAATAAATGCAACAACAAATATCAAGCGTGCGTGTACTGCAGACGAGTTCATAACTTTCATTAAAAAAAGCATTAAACTTGTGCAAAACGATCTTTGCTACCCTCCATATATCAAAGATGAGCTTTCAAGGTACAGCTTCTCTAAAGATGATGCAAAGCATTCATATGATCTAATAAAGGAAGTTATTGAAAATTTTAATGGTGATGCGGAAGTTTTTTATGCACAATTTTACAAAGTTGCTGGTCAGAAAGGTTTTATGAAAAATCTTACAGATAAAACTTCAACTCTTGTAGGATATGACCTTGCAAATCACATTTTGGCTAACTTGACTAAGTCTAATAATGCCACCTCAGTTTTAGTTATTGATGATGAAATTAAGTTTACAGATGAAGAAAAAAGTTTAATTGAACATTTGGGTTGGTATGTATTTAATACTTTTAATCGAAGAATACGTTATTCAAAAAGTTGGCAAATCAGATTTTGTCAAGAAACTCTCAATTATGTTGGCTGGAAAAATTGCAGAAAATGATTCTAATTATTTTGATGAGTATAATCATGATACTCATAAAAAATTTACTAGCTTAAAAAATCGAGGCGGTCTTTGGTCTATATCTTCTGATGCTTTGTCACTATTTAAAATAGCAGAAATAGCATTCAGAAAATCAACAAAAATTTTAACTAAAACTATTGACTGCAGCAAAATGACTTCAGAGTTACTTCAAGATGTTGGGGTTTTATCTCACTTCTCAAAAATTTGCGATGTTTCTTCTACTAAAGTATCTAAAGAATTGTCTCTCAATCTTCTAGACCGTCTTTTAACTCTTTATATCCGTGTTCGCTCATTTTCCTATTCAAAGGACCTTGTAAACTTGCATAAAATCAAGTCTAAGATTAAAAGAACAAAATCATTAAGAAAAGAAATCAAGAAAAAAACTTTGAGCTCCACTGAATAGATTAGATAAAAAATAGACATTAAAAAAGGCTATTTTCATAGCCACAAATGTCATTAAAAATATATTCTTGCATAAGAACTATATTGCAGCATGATGGAGAAATGCAATGACTAATAAAGTGAAAAACAAATGAAATTAAGTAAACTTTTATTTTAAGTATCAAATGTTATACTATTAAAACTAGTTTAATAGTAATTTATTTTTACTATTTTATTAGAATAATTTTGAAATAAATAATGTTGAGAATTTTATTTTAGCCTCTTCTTTCTTTGTAACACAACTTCAACTTAAGAGTCACTTTTCAGAGAATTCTTAGAGAATTTTAAAGCTTCTTAGAAAATTTTAAAGGTTAACAATGTACCTTTTGGTGCCCCAATTACCACTTATTATGCAAAGTCTTGAATACTAAAAAATAGTATTCAAGACTTGGGAACCTTTCTTGTGTATATATATATATATATATATATATATATATATATATATATATATATATATATATATATATATATATATATATACAGTGCTTCCAGAAAGTATTAGCGCACTCGTAATTTTTTTATTATAGACAACTTCAAATCAGTATAAATTCTAAAGCAATTTTAATTTTGAACTAGTTTTTTTTTTAAATGAAAGGTAAAACCAACTAAATTTAATTATAATGTCAAATATTGTCAACCTGCTTGTTTTTTTTTTATGAGTTAATTAGAAGTTTAATGATTACTCGGAAAAATGTCTGAAATAAAGTGTGCAAAAGTATTAGCACACTCATTTAAAATGTATTAGCACAGTCGTTTAATTCATTTGAGAAAAACTTTTTTGGTTATTTTTTGTTAAAAACTCTCTGCTGATTAATAAAAGTCAATAAAAAATGTAAGAACAACAAATAAAAGTGGCGAAAATATCATTTGAAATACAGTGGTCAAAGCAATCAAGAAATCGGACGTCAACTTGAAATCAGTTAATGCAGCGTTAGAACAACGCTCAAAAACTATAATGAGTTTGGAACAGTCAAAGACAAAAGTCGCTCTGGTCGTCCCAAAAAAATGTCAGAAAGGGACGAAAATAAAGCATTTATGCTTGCTAGACGCAACCCAAACATAAGCATAGCCGAAATTGCCTCAGACCTGAATACAGCGTTGGGTGCACATCAAGTAAGCCTATCAACAATTAGCAAGCTTTTGAAGAAAAAACTTCTCAAATCATACCTTGCAACAAAGAAGCCACTATTAAGTATCAAAGACCGTCACAAGCAAAGAAAATGGTGCAAAGAGAGAGCTGCATGGACTGTAGAGCAATGGAGAAAAATTATTTTCTCGGACAAGTCAAAATTTGAACTTATTAATCGCAAGAAAGGGGTTGTCGTGAGGAAATACAAAACGAAAAATATAATCCTCGTTTTTTTATGTCAAGAGTTCAAAGAGGAGGAGGTTCAATTAGCATTTTGGGCTGCATTGCTGGATCTAGCAATGGACTGGCGCATCTCTACACTGATCGCCTTAATATACATTGATATAGAGAGATATTAGAAGGTTATTTAAAGCCATCAATGGACGTTTTCAAGGCAAACTCCATCTGGCAATTTCAACAAGATAACGCTCCTTGCCACACAGCACGCTCAATAAAGCAATACGAGGAAAAAAAAAGGTTTAATCTAATGCCTTGGCCCGCTCGCTCACCTGATTTAAATCCTAATGAGAATCTTTGGAGTTGGATGGACTGCAAATTACAAAAAAGCAAGCCCACTAACTTGGTGCAATTCAAAACGCAGATGCAAGAGTTGTAGAATACCCTGCCACAAGAATTTATCCGAAAACTTATAGATTCTATGCCGCGCAGAGTCTTGGCATGCCTTAAAAACAAAGGTGGTCACATAAAATATTAAACTTTCTTACCATCTTTGAAAAACTGTAAGTGCGCTAATACTTTTGCACACTTTTTTAATATTGTTTTTATCACTCTTGTTGTATTCTAATTAAGTTCAAGATAATAATAAAGAAATATCCTTTATATATTTGACAATTAGTATTTCTGCTTTATTTTATGAATAAGTTAAAAAAAAATTATCAATCGGCCTTTTATTGTTTTCGAATTACACTTATTTGAAGTTCCCTCTGTTAAAAAAAATATGAGCGCGCTAATACTCTCTGGCAGCACTGTATATATATATATACATATATATATATATATATATATATATATATATATATATATATATATATATATATATATATATATATATATATATATATATATATATATATAAACACACACACAATTATTTTATACAAATAATGCTTTTATAAGGTTTGTGGCTATGAAAATAGCCGTTTTTAATTTCCTTCTTTTGATGAATTTATTTTTTGTTCCAATTTCGGCGTGGTAAGTTCTCTTTGGTAAAGGTCTTTGGTTCAGGATTATTATCAAGACTATTAGTTTCTATAATTGGTTTGAAAGTGCATTGGTTTCTTATTGTATTGTTATTATACCCAATATCATGTAAAGATGGGTTATCCTTTCTTTTTCCAATGGCTCGTTGTTGGCCAAAATAATTTTCTAATGAATCTTGACGTTCATTTCAAACATATTGGACACCCATATTTAAAAGGCATTTAATTAAATCAATAACTGAGTGAACAGTAATATTGATCCCTTCGTATGTTTGCCAAGATAAAAACATATTCCCCCGATCAGCCTTAGTAAAATTTCCAGGTCTTTGATCTATAGACAATTTCCAATCTTCAAAGTATTTTAAAAAGACTCCAGTCAACCATATTAGCCTTTCATCATTCATCAAATAAAATGGCTTGGAAAATCGATTTTGATTCCTAGTGCAATCTGTAATATTTTTCACATTTACACAATCAAAAAAATCATTTAACATCTGACAATATTTCGCAGTTCTAGAGGCTTCAGCAGGACCAAATGCCTTTAAAGCAGTGCTAACAGATGAACTTGAAGTACTTGAGCTGCTAATCTTACATTCATTTTGGAAAATCTTAATCTAATGTGTTCTAAGGAGAGATTTGGTCAACTGTGAAGGCCACAGTTTAGATCTTCATAAAATAATTCAGATATGTGGTTCCACAAAATGTGATTATCAGTATTCCACATATATCTTCCTTTACCTGATGCAGAATGAAAAAGGCAATTTCGAGCAGTCTTTATCAAATGTGCAGGATCAGCTATAAAATATATAAAACAATCATCATCAGCAAATTTATTTTTGATGCGATAGATAAATTTAACATTTGTATTAATATCTTGTTCTTCTGTCATATGAAAATGCATGCTAAAAAATTTACGATTGCATGAGGCACCATCACTTGTTGTAGCAATTACTTTAAGATTGCATGAAAGCTCTAAAATACTGACAGCCTTCCAAAATAAGGGAAACAATTGAATAGTTTGGATGTTTGTAGTAGCAAAGTTTGCAAAACTATATTTAAAAGGGTTTACAATACCTCTCACAAGAAAAACAAGGATATGTGTTGCAATTTCATCAGCTTTGTTAAGAGTAGCATAGGTAATATTTATGTCACCAAGATCAACAAATCCAATAAGATCGCCAGAATACTTATCCCAAACCAAATTTTCCTGAATTTTCATTTCATCAAATAAAAGAGTGATAAACCGTTCTTGCTCAGAAAAATCCTTTACCTTTAAACTTAATTCATTGACAATTTCATGGTTAAATCCTCTTTGTGGTCGGATATAGTTTTTGTAGTCTCTTAAACGTCTTTGACTTGGTAAAATTACAAATCCAGAATCTGTTTTTTCATTAAAACGAATTTCCTCATAAGCTGCAGGAGACTTTGCAACAAAACCTAAACAATAGCCAATAATCATTGGGTGATAACGAATTTCATGTTTTGAAGTATTTGAGTATTTTTGCTGCTCACCCCAAAATAGCTTCATAAATGGAGTGACTGTCCTATAAGTTTTTGATATGATTGAAACCAAGTCTTTGTGTAGGTCATCACTTACAAGATGAGAGGATTTACTTAATTCTTTTTGCATTTCTTTTATGTTCTCTTTTAGCAATTTATTTTTTAAACGATAATTTTGCAGGGTTAATTTAACAGGTTCTGATGCAGTTTTAGAAATTGGAGCTCTAAGTTTAGCTGGAATAAGTAATTTATCACTATTTTTTTGAAAAGATATTTTTTCTTGAGACTGAAGACATTAGCATGCCTAACAAATTTCATCCTTAGTAATAATAACTTTGCATGAAAGAGATCGGATATGTTCTGTTTGATTTAAAGGTAAAGAATAACTATTAAATAATTCAAACTTTTTAGGTATAAAATGAATAAGATATCCATAAGAACTAACTGATTTATTTGTAATACCAGGGCATACCATATATGATAACAAAATTGAAATAAGGTTAGAAATAGTTGTATTAAACATTGATCTTTTTACATGCAAGTATATTTCATGATTATCTGGTAGAAGCCATAAAAATATACGAATAGTAAATGAGAGACTATCATCAATGTAAATTTCGTACTTCGGAACAGTGTGAACATCATCCATCTTACTCAATTTTAAAAAAGTTTCACTAGCATTTATATCCGAGTCAAGTTTTTGAAAACTAATACGTTCAACCAATTCCTTAAAAGACTTATATGGCTTACTATTAAATGCTTCATCTGATATAGAAAAAAAAGCTGATCTCTTTAGGGATATAGAAGAAGCTGATCCTCGTGCTTTAGGAATAAGCAAACATGAAGAAGAGCATTGCGATGAAAAGCTTTTAACTGGAAGATTTAATGTAGGTAGTAAACCAGGCTTGAGAGTAGTTTTAATTGGATTGACAATTAACATGTTAGCCTCGTAATGTTTTTCGCAAACAAACAATATATTTTTCTTTATTTGGGTCTTTAGGCTTCCGTCAATTACTCTATCTTTAGTTATAATGTGTATAAGTTTTTTCCTCCATTCTTTGTTGAAATCATCATCGGTGGATGGTATCTTAAAAAGTGAAACACCTTTATTTCATCGATAAATATTGTAATAAAAAACTTTTTTGCTGATGAAAACATTACAGCGCTGCGTTTTAAAATTTGCTCGAGGAGAATTTAATTTATTTTCTTCTTTTCTTTATAGCCTTTGTTTTTTTGACGCCTAATTGTTTTTTTTTTTTTGATTATTAATCTCACAACCTTGCGCGTTTTTAAGAAATTTTTTAAGAAATTCTATTGTTTCTGCGCAATGTTTGTCCGAATATTAATATTTCACAATGCCTTACTCTATGTTAAAAAAGATCTATTTTCAAAAATACTAGCTCGACGCTATTTGAAACAGTAATTTTTATTAAATCGTTAATGAATTTCCTGTTATTAGCGTTTTAAATTCAAAGTTATAACCTAATTTATATATTTAAATAATGGTGTAAAAATATCAATTAAACAAAATAATGCAAAACCAATTATGAAAAAAATTACCAGTTTCTTCTTGGTGGACTCCCCTGTTCATTAAAAATAAAATTAAATGCAAAAGAAACAGAAGATATCAAAATTACAACGCCAAATTTACCTTCTGCAGACAATTACACCAATATAGCAGGCCAAGTTGCTGGACTTTAGAGCAAAAAACAGAGTTTTGTTCCAAAAACGAGTGGCTTTGTTTTCGACAAAAAAAGCTCGGTTGCAGTACCTGCCAAAAAGTGAAAACACTTGGCGAAGAAGCTAAGATGGGAATGAAAATATCTAAAGAATGGTTCAATAATGAAGTTTTTTATTATGGTGAAGATAGAAAGCAACAGTTAAGTTCGTTACATAAGAAAATATTTGATCACAAAGAATCTGCTGGACATCAAGCTGCATTAAAGATGGTAGAAGAAGCTAAAAAAGAGACTCTGTCAAACAATTTTTTTAAATCTTTAACGCGTGAGAAAATTTTGACAGCAAATATTTTTTGAACTGCATATAAAGTTGCAAAAGGAAATCAGTATTTTAACAACTTTGAAATGGAAATTGATCTTCAAGAAATTAACGGAGTTGAAATGGATCGTATTCTTCATTCTACAAACATGCATTAATACTGTCAATCATATGATGAAATGAGGAAAATAATTATTGCAGAAGCCATAAAGTCAAAGAATAAGATTTCGATAAAAATTGATAAACCAACCACTATAAGCCAAAAATCGACACTGACAGTGTACATTCGGTGCTTTGTAAAAGGCAGCGTAATGAATTCATCAATCAATTTATTTTTGGCTTCAGTGGAGCTTGAAAGTGTTACGGCTAAAGGACTATTTGAAACTTTACGTGAATGTCCTCATTCTTATTGGATGAAAGATTAATATTTGAAAAGTTATTTAGTTTCTGTAGCATGTGATGTCGCAGCAGTGATGTTAGGATGCAAAAGTGGCGTTTTCAAGTTAATCACCGAAAAGTTTCCTTCTGCTAAAGTTTGGCATTGAGCTAATCATAGACTGAAATTATCAGTCGGCGATACTATTAGGAAGATCTCAAGTATTAACAGATTCAAATCATTTCTTGATAAGCTTTACGTCTTGTATCATGCTTTCTTAAAAAAAAGCAGAGAGTTACGTTCATGCGCAGAATTACTTAATATTCAGCTGCTGAAAATTGGTCAAACTTTTAATACATGTTGGGTGTCATCTAGTTTCCGTTCAGTTTTTGCAGTATGGGAAAATTATGAAGCGCTGGTGAGATATTTTGAGCAAGCGATGGTTGATCCTACAAGGGACAAAAATGAAAAATCCACTCCTGCAGGTTTAAAAAATTTTTTTTTTTTTTTTTTTTTTTAAAATTTGTTTTAGGTGCTCCCAGAAGTCCTTACGGTCTTATCACAGAGCACTGCGGGAGAGCATTTAACAAAAAGTTCGCGCCTCCTTCCGTACCAATGTCGCTTATATAGCTGGAGCTGGCATCGAACCTCGGACCTCTGGGTTCTGAGCCAGAACTCTAACCACTGGGCCACGGCTGCTAAAATTACATCTACAGAATTTTTAATGGATCTAGGATTAACGTGTGATGCTCTCCAAGAATTATCGGAATTAAGTTTGGACTTACAAGATCACAATATTGATCTATACAAAGCAAATCAAAAAATTAAAGCTCTTGTTCAAGTTTTCGAAGAAGGTAGAAATAATGGTGTTCCCTATTACAAACTTGCTTTAGTTTCAGCACAGAATCTCTGTTTTCATGGAGTTTCACTTCACAATAAAAATTCCAAAAAATGATTCAGGTATTGATCCAAACGCCTTTTACATGAAACTAAAAGAGTCAATTGAGAAAAGGTTGTATGCTGACAAAGATGTTGAATTAGCTCAATGTGCTTGTATCTTAAACCAAAATCATTGGCCTGAAAACATTAGCACTCAGGTGACATTTGGAAAAAATGAAATCAGAAATCTGTCATTAAAACTACAGTTAAATAAAAGAAAAATGATTCATGGATTCCGTGAATACCTGGCAGAAGAAACACATCCTGAAAATTTAGCTCATTTGGTAAACGCTCTACATACTATGCTCATTTCCTCAAGTGAATGCGAACGAGGGTTTTCACAGATGAATCTGATCATCACACCAAGAAGGGCTTCAATAATGACAAAAACAGTTTTAACGTTGTTATTCATTAAATTAGTGGGACTACCGCTAACAAGCTTCGATCCTTCAAAGTACGTTCATTCGTGCTTACTTAGCGGAAGACATTCAGCAGTAGACACTAAGGAAAGGATACGAGAGGATATGTCCAACGAAAATTTGAAAAAACTATAGGATTTGTTATAGAAGTTTATAGTTTTGTAAAGTTTGTATTTTATATACAGTGACGTGACGCCTCACCCCACTCACCCCCTAAGGATACAGGTGAGTTCTGGCACCTTTTTTTAAAGAAAAATAGCACTGCATATATACATAAATATATATACATATGTATTTATATATTATATATATATATATATATATATATATATATATATATATATATATATATATATATATATATATATATATATATATATATATATATATATATATATATGAATATACACATATATATATATATATACCCAATATTTGACTCTTATGTAAACCTTTTATGGTAGAAAAAGGCCTTTAACAAAATTTTGTGTTCAAAGTTTAAAAAGTCTAGCATACATTATATAGAAACTATTGAATTAATCGAGAAAACTAATTAAATTTTATCATTTTTTAAAAAACGACAAAAAAAACTAAAGGACTAAAATGATGTTTATTTTTTAAATTTAAAATGTTTTAATTTTTATCTTTTTTACTGCTTTTATCATTTAATTTTTTTTTGTTGACACTTTTTTTTAGGTCTAAACACTCTGGAGTGTGCATACATCCTTTGACTTGAATAGGTAGAACATTCAAAGTATGTTGCTATGTTGACTGAGGGTTTCGGTTTGGCAGATTGGCAGACAATCTATCAATTAAAAAAGTATATATTTCTTTAAGATTTTTAATGTTTACATTTTAAGGGAAAAATGAAGGATGACCATGTTATGGTATATATATGTCTATATATATAAATATATATATATATAAATATATATATATATATATATATATATATATATATATATATATATATATATATATATATATATATATATATTTATATATATATATATTTATATATATATATATATATTGCTGTTGTATGATTTAGTATTAAAAATACTAAACTCTTGATTGTTGTAGAGTGCTCGATATTTAAGAAAATATATATTTTTTCAAAAACAGAGCGTTTTTTGATTATAATTAAATTTTAGAAAAAACAACTTTTAATGGAACTTAAAGTTTCATGCCTATCGGCAATTATCAGCCATGAAGTACAAAATCAAAAATATAAAAAACCGTTTAAAAATTACAAACTACGGTAGAATGAGTTCTGACGTTATATTACAAGAAGATGTTATGGAAAATTAATCTCCGCTATCAAATAATGAAAGAAGAAATTTATTTTTGTGTCTGCATTTAGAAACTAATTTGCCTCTTTTGTTTAGCAGATTGTTCCCTTTGTAAAATAATATTTCGAATTTCTCATTTAAACAAAGCTTACAAATTTTTGACGCAGGATTGTATGATTTACAGCGTTTAATAACATTCCTTTTGATTGAAGTTGTAAAGTTGTTTTCTTTTAACTCCCATACTTCCTTTGACAACTCAGTGTCGTTTTTGTATTTTTTTATGTTAAAAGATTTTTGATGGTTCGCATAACGTAGCTTAAATGAGGTTTCGCTTATCCCAATGTATACTTTATCGTTGTATTGAGGTTTATTTGAGCTTACGGTGGCTTGGTAAACGATATTGTTAGACAAGCAATTGTTGTTCAGTGGACAAAGAGATTTTTTAATGCAATTGCAGGCTTTTTCTGATAATTTTAGATCACCATATAAAATATTTTTGTTGTGTAAGTTGATAATAGATTTGATGTTTGGCATACAGGAGTAGCTTATTTTAATTGCGTTTCTGTTAAATATTTTGTGTAGTTGGTGGTTTTTAGGAAAATGCTTGTCAATTAGGGTTAAAAAAGCGTTGACCAATTTTGGTTGTAACATTTTTACTAAATGGAGGATTTTACCAGATTATGTTTTGTTTGCGGTTATTTTTTGGAACATTATTTATGCTTGATTTATATGTTATTTTTAAACGGTTTTTTATATTTTTGATTTTGTACTTCATGGCTGATGATTGCCGATAGGCATGAAACTTTAAGTTCCATTAAAAGTTGTTTTTTCTAAAATTTAATTATAATTATATATATATACATATATATATGTATATATATATATATATATATATATATATATATATATATATATATATATATATATATATATATATATATATATATATATATATATATATATATATATATATATATATATATATATTAGTGCGCGTAGTTACGCCTATTGTTCGTATTGTTAATCACGGTTCTGTATTCTGTAAAATACACTATTTCTTAGTTTTTAAGTAGTTTCTAGACTTTTTATGCACGGTTCTAAGTTCCATGCGGTCTTTCGAGTAAGGTCAGCAAGCAAATTAGAGCTTATATATTTTTATTTTCAAGAAGAATTGATGTTGTTCATTGTTTAAAATAGAAAATTTAAATAATCGTTTGTTTGTTGTTGGTTGTTTTTATTTTTCTAACTTTTGTAGCCTGTTTTCATTTTTTAGAAGAAGTCAGAACTAAAATGACTGGTAAAATAGTTTTTTTTAGTACATGATGTGATGGCTTTTTTAGTAAGTTCAATTAATTTTCTTATTTATAGATTAAGATTATTTTTTCTAGAAAGAATAATGAAAATAAAATTTTATTTATGTATTTAATATGAAAAGTTAAATAAAATAAGACTGTTGTTTGTGGTCATGTAAGTTTATATGCATAAGTTTGCGTTTATTTCAGTCTATTTTATATTTCTCTATATCTATATGTATATTTTATATTCTTAGGAAAAATAATAGAAAAGTTAAAAAAAATTCTTCTGGAATTTATCAAAATGTTGTGTTATGCTTCATTTTAAGGTATCTGAATATGTATTTATTAGAAATTTTGTTCTTAAATGGTTTCATCTTTTTCATTACAATGTTGTGAATTGTAGTCTGCATTCTTTGTTACATTAAAAATAATTGATGCTAATGAATGTTGTTTAATAGTTGTTAAAGGTCCATATATGTTTATATTATTAGGTACGTGAGTAAAAAATTTCAAATTGTTTAAATACTATAATGTTATATATCATTAGAAAGAGGATTATTACAGTATTTCAAAGGTGAAAAAAATTATCAAAATCGAACGATTGGTTCAAAAGTTATGACGGTTCAAGTAGCGATTTTTCTATATATGGATTTGTTAAAGAAACTGTGGTCAAAATTATGTTTTTCTTCACTTAAATTGTCATAACTTTGCTAATTCTTATCGAAATACAAATATCTTGGTATCAAAAGATAGGTGTAAGAGTGGGTTACAACTTTATGTTAAACTCTAACAACTGGATGCATCGGATGGACAAAGGGGGCACCAAACCAACAACTCGCCCGTATAAAACGGAACACTTTTTTCAGAAATTTTTTTTTTTAAAATACGTAAGCAATATAAATACACAAAAAAGTTGTTTTAAATTTATAGTAAACCACCAAAATATACGAAAGGTGAATGTTAGCAATAGAGGTGGGTGTGGTGGTGATTGGTGTATCACACCCTAGGATCAAAAACGACTTGATTTTATAAATATTTATATCTTTACTATAATGAGTAAAATTAGTACACAATACAAAATTATGTTATGCAATCTTACGTATAAAAGT
Source organism: Hydra vulgaris (assembly GCF_038396675.1). Taxonomy (NCBI): domain Eukaryota; kingdom Metazoa; phylum Cnidaria; class Hydrozoa; order Anthoathecata; family Hydridae; genus Hydra; species Hydra vulgaris. The sequence continues at coordinate 56,940,760 of NC_088925.1, forward strand.
GGTGTTCCTATTAGGAAGGGGCGTATGCCCACCACCTGCCAACCCCCCCCCCCTCCCCACCTCTCCACCCAACCTAAAAAAAAAATTATTTTTTTTCAAAATTTGAACAATAAATTTAAAAAATAAATTAAAAAATTGGAAATAAATTAAAAAATAATTTCATATCAGACAACCACCAAATATGGGAGGTGAATGTAAAACTCACAGTAGATATGTTGATGATGTTTTAGTACTATAATATCAAAAAATGTATCAATTCTTGAAATATCTGATTGAATATTTAAAGTACAACAACAAAGAAGTAAAAAACATATTCCACTAGATTATAAGATACATTAGTGGTGCATCCATGGTCAAAAGAGAGTGGAGTATAAAGGAGGGCGTATCCAAATATGTCATAAGAAAGAGGCATTCTAATGTCCCTTCCACTTCTTACCAAAAATTATTATTTAATTGGATATATATTACAAAAAAAATTATACAACTACTAATGTGGGGCTATAAGTCAATTGGCTGTAAAAAACATGTCATCTTTCTAACCAAGTATAACAAAAACCTATAATAAAGTCTTTCATGTGATTATTACATTAACAGAAGTGAGGACCATACAAAAATTGCAAACATTTTTTAATATAAACTCATGTGGCAAAGTTGATATATAAAGCCTTACAAGGTGCAACAGATAAAGAAAAAAAAGCATAATAATAATAATATTAATAATAATAATAAATACTTAAATCAATTTTCAAAGAAAGAAAATATATGTCATTACCAACTGGAACAGATGCAAGTGGCACTAAAATAAAAAATAAAATCTTGTATTTATTTTGTAATAACAATCATGTTGAAAGGTTTAGATTATACCTTACCAACTTGTTTCGATGATGATGGCACTAAAAAATAAAAATATAAAATACTATAGCATAGACTTATATGATAAAAATGTTACACGAAAAACTTTATATGAAAAACTTTATATGAAAAAATTAAATAATATAGCACAACCTTAAAATAATTTAGAAATTAAAATCATATATGAAAATAAAAATATAAAAACCTTACCCATTATAACCGATGAAGTTGATACTAAAAAACAAAAAATGCAATATACAACATAACTGTATAATTATTTAATAATTGAAACCATACTTAAAATTATTTGTAATTAACAATATATATATATATATATATATATATATATATATATATATATATATATATATATATATATATATATATATATATATATATATGTAAATTATGTTAGTGTATTTTACAAATAGAGTGCTCAATGTTCTTAAAGAACAGAGCAATAATTAATTAATAAAAAACATTTATCTAACTTTTATCTTCGACTTGAAGTTTCACCATTGCTGGATCATCAGGAAGAGCTCTCTCTCTGATGATGACTCTTCCTGATGATCCAGCAATGGTGAAACCTTCAAGTCGAAGATAAAAGTTAGATAAGTGTTTTTTATAATTTATATATATATATATATATATATATATATATATATATAATATATATATAATATATATTATATATATATATAAACCTTACCAACAGTAACGGATGAAGATTATACTAAAAAATAAAAAGACAATACACAAAACAACCTTAAAATTAATTTATAATTGAATATACTATAATGAAAAATAATAATATATCAAACTTGCCAACAGTAATGGACAATGATGATACTAAAAAATAAAAAAACAATACACAACATAACCTCACAATAATTTAGCAATTATAATCATATCGAAAAGTAAGAATATATAAACCTTACCAGCAGGAATAGACGACAGTGACACTAAATATGAATTAAATGGCATAATACAAGTCTCCTTCCATTAATATATATATATATATATATATATATATTATATATATAATATATATATATATATATAATATATATATATATATATATATTAATATATAAATATATATATATATATATATATATATATATTATAAATATATAAATATATAAATATATATACTACATCAAAAAATAAAACATACAGTTAATTTCCAAACATTCAAGTCTTTTTATTTCAATCAAATAATAAATAACATAATTAATATTTACATATTAATTAGTAATTGCTATAATATATAATAATATTAAAAATAAAGTTCATAAAAAAAATTATTTAAATAATAAAAACAAAAAAACTTAGTCAAAGAAAAAAACATACATCAAAAAATAAAACATACACACATCAAATACATGAAAGAAAAATAAGATACAAGAAGAAAAAAGATCATACCCTTTCACAAAAACATGACTCATCTAATTCGGTAATGTAAATAAGACCTGTTTTTGTCATATTTTGCTTTAGTGTTGCATTGTTACTTAAATAGTGCGCATATTGATGTTAATAATGGCAACCGCTAAAAAAATTTCTGAAAAAACAAAAATTTCAAAAGGAAAAGTGTCCATTGAAATTAGAATGTTAATTGTGAAACTAAAGGAAGAAGGAAAAAGTTATGCAGAAATTGCTAAGTTGATCGACAGACCTCGAGCAACCATTCAGACAGTAATTAATAATTATAGAAAAAATAAATCATTTAAAAGTGCGCCTGGAAGAGGTCGAAAAAAAGCGTTTACAATGCAAGTACAAAGGAAAATTGAAAGAATGGTAAAAAAAGATCCAAAAACATCGGCTCCAAAAATAACTGCTCTTTTAAAAAAAGATCTAAATGTGACAGTTAATCCCCAAACTGTAAGAAATTTGTTGCACCGGAAAGGCTACGCAGGACGAATTTCACGTAAGAAACCATTCTTAACAAAAAGGAATGTTGTTAAAAGATTGGCTTACGTGAATGAGTTTTTGAACAAGTCTGAAGAATTTTGGAACACAGTTGTTTTTGTGGATGAATCAAAATTTAATATTTTCGGATCAGACGGAGCAAGGTATGTATGGCGAAAAACAGGCACTGCACTTAACAAACAAAATATTACACCTACAGTCAAACACGGTGGCGGAAATGTGATGGTATGGGGAGCGATGGGTGCAGGTGGGGTTGGTGATTTAGTATTTATTGAAACTAATATGGACAAAGAAAAATATTTAGACATTTTGCAAAATCATCTAAAACGACGTGCAATAAAAGTAGGTGCTACTGAAAATTTCGTGTTAGTCCAAGACAATGACCCAAAACATGCATCGAAACTAATTAAAAATTGGCTGATTTTTAATGTTAAATCAACACTTCCGCATCCTCCACAATCACCAGATCTCAATCCAATTGAGAATCTTTGGGATCTTCTCGAAAGACGACTTCGGCAACACGAAATAAAAAATAAACAACAATTAAAAGAAAAACTTTTGGAAGAATGGAATAAAATTTCAATAGAAGATACAAGAAAACTTGTACATTCGATGAATACTAGATTGCAAGAAGTTATTACACAAAAAGGTTATCATACACATTATTAAAAATACCTTTTTTTTCCTGTTTTTTTATATATAATTCGTAGGTGTATGTTTTATTTTTTGATGTATGTTTTTTTCTTTGACTATGTTTTTTTGTTTTTATTAATTAAATAATTTTTTTTATGAACTTTATTTTTAATATTATTATATATTATAGCAATTACTAACTAATATGTAAGTATTAATTATGTTCTTTATTATTTGATTGAAATAAAAAAACTTGAATGTTTGGAAATTAACTGTATGTTTTATTTTTTGATGTAGTGTATATACTTGTTAGTGTATGTAGTAGTGTATGGCCTTGTTAAGAAGCGCTACGCAGCTCGCGAAAAGGCGATTTGCCTACGCGTTCAGCAGTTTTGCGCTACGCAAAAACTTATATCTTTTAGAATATTTAAATTATCTTTTGATTACCGTTAACGTGTCGTTTATTCAGAAGAAATAAAGTCGTAAGTAAAAGCATTTAACCGCAATTGTAAAATAATTGATTTTTTTGTTAAAGAAACAGTTTGTTTCATAATTTTTTTTTCGTTATTTAAAATTAGTTAAAAAAAAAAGTGTTTTAAGTTTTATCTTAAGGAATTAAATATATAAATTCCTTTTAAATATAAAAATTATTTTTAGTCATAATTAGTTTAAAAAATGCACGATTTATTTTGATGTAAATATTTTATTAATAAGATATTTTGTTTATTGTTAATTCAATAACGTAAAGTTTTAATGACGTTCATTTAATTTATGAAAATAAATTATGATCACGAATATGTTATCGGTAACTGATAAATAACAAAAAAAAACTTTATTGTTTAAAAACGTTATTAAAAAGAGTTCACAAATTAAATAAGAAAAAATGTATTAACAGTTAATAAAATAAGCAAAAACCAAATATAAAATCATAAGAAAATAAACAAATATTTTACGTTTCATGAAAAAAATATTTTTTTCAAAATAAAATTTAGTTCATGTATGAAAAAAGTAATAAAAATGATTTTTTTAATAAGAACTTAGATTTTATTTGTAACTTTTGTTATAGTGAGAAAAAAACAAACTGTTTATATGATTTTTAACGCGTTAATAAAATAACTTTAATTACAATGCGGTACTTGAAAAGACGCTAGTGAAGCAATATAACTTCCAACGATGCAAAATATATTTGCTGAGTTCACTGATCTGAAAATATAACTGGATAGCTGGTTGTATTGTTTTCTCCGAAAAAAGTTGAAGTTAAAATTGGCCTCCCAAGATGGCGGTGATTTTAGTTCCTAGCGGTGAAACCGATATACATTTTAAATGGCTATATCAATTTACAAAAAAAAAATAATTAAATAAGCTTATAAATTTGTTAAAAATAAAAGAAAACAAATGAATTTTATAAATATTAGAGAAAAAAAGAATTTTTTTTTTTGTATAATTGAATTTATTATTAAATGGCATTAACAAATTTAGTTGAGTCTTATGTATAAGTATTGGGAACTAAAAACTATAAGTCTTATAGTTTTTAGTTCCCAATGCTGTATGCTAGAAGGTTAATAACATAAAATTATGATAAACGGCAATCATTTCTACTCTCTATATTATAGAGAGAATATAGACTATATTCTCTACTACTATATTCTCTATTTTTTGTAGCAAGATGCCATTTTGTACAAATTCTACATGAATTGTTAACTGAGTGCTGTGAGTATACAAAAACTTAGGGGTTCCTTCTAGAATTAAATTATACTTGAATTCTATTATTGCATAAACTATTTAAATAAAATATTATTAAGTGTCACTTATACTGGTAAAAAAAAACCAGGTCTGAATTATAGTTATTTATAACAACTTTTAAAACAAATAAAAAGTAAATAATAGTTTCTTATAGTTTGAAGGATAATCTCTCAATACAATTGAAGAAACAAATGTATATAAAAATACATTTTTTTGAAAAAAATTTATTTATATCTTTATATAGAAATGTTCAAAACGTTTCTCCTCTTTGAAATATCTCCTTAACTTTAATTAAATATCCTGCTAACCTGCTGTTAAGTATTATGGTTATATATTACAGCTTGCTGACTTTTTTATATTAATGAACTGTAAATAGCTGTTAAATAATTTTATAAATATGTTGTTGAGTTTATTCGCATAATAGATTGATTATATGACATTAAATTCAAGAAAATAATTTGCTAAAGAGTATTATTAGTTTTAAAGAGATAACTGCTGCACAAATGATCTTGTATAATCGAAAAACTGATTTCATTGGATATTTGGCAGCAATTAAATCTGCTCAAGGTATTTCTTGACTGGGTTGAAAAAGAAGGTTCACCATTAAATTATTTATTATTATACAAGCTCATTCAAAACCATCTAGAGCTCTTTTTTGGTGCTGTGGGATCTGCAGAAATGTTTAACAGCAATATCTATTGCCAACAATTCACATATAAATAACTTTTTATGCAAAGTACCGTTTAATTTTCAAATGAAAACTGCAGCATCAGAGATAAAACTCATATATACGCTTTAGACGATTCTTTTGGTGATTTTAGTACTAAAATATCTTTTACTGAAATTGAATTAATAACAGAATTTGAATCGTTGGAGAGAGAACCAACAGTTAGTGATCACGATAATGCAGATATTCCAAACTGCAACAATCTATTTGAATACAAAAAAACTTTGATTCCATATATTGCTGGATACGTAGATAAAATGACTTCAAAAAAAAATATCCTCATTAAATGTCAGAATGCACTAGTTCTCATTTTTCATTTAAAACAAAATAGCTTTTTTTTCAAAAAAATTCTTTTTCAAAAAAAAATTCAAAGACAGGAGATTTGAATAAACCAACCATAAGTGTTATATGCAAAGAAACAGAAAGGTGTTTCCAAACTAATTGGTTGCTTTAATAGATTGCCTCTTTCCAAATGAAATTGGAATTCAAAATACATTAACAAGTGCTGCTTTGAGATCAGTCGATTTCTTGAAAATAATAAATGATCTAGCTACTCATGTTTGACTCAACTATAAGTGATAACAATATATATTTTCCTTGTTTTTTGGCTCATTTGGCAGTTTAGCTGCCAAATTAACTAGAAAACTAAATATATATATATATATATATATATATATATATATATATATATATATATATATATATATATATATATATATATATATATATATATATATATATATATATAGACACAAATAACTATATAAAAAGATTCTAGAAGGAACCCCTGAGTTATGTGTACTCACAGAGCTCAGCTAATAGTTCATGCAGCATTCGTAAATTTGTGATATCTATTT